>NC_135497.1:103994879-104132379 GCF_052857255.1 Amblyomma americanum
CTCCGCTTCGGAAGCGGCACTCGTCGAAGTAAGACGCGGCAATTGCAAATAGTCTGGACCTCAAAATTTCGACCTCAGTGAGTGACGACCTCACTCAACCTCAAACTCACGCGTGAGGTTGAGGTCTGATTTGCTGACCTCAATCACAAAATTTCGAGCCGTCGCCGACCTCACCTCAAGCTCACCTCACGACGTGAGGCCGAATTCATTTTGAGGTTGAGGTCGACCTCATGAAGTCGAAACCTCGTGAGGTTGCCCACCTCTGTACGGTGATGCTGAGTAGACGTCTGGTCAGTCGGTCCCCGTGCTTTTGCTTCTCGCTTCTGAAACGCGCACACTGTTCGGACTTGGCCTCAGATAAGCAAACGTCATGAATAAAAAGCGTTAGAAAAGTTTCAAACCGATCAGAGTACTGAAAACATTCGTCTGGATATCCAGACAAGGTGTCCGCGAAGTTCCTCTGCGGTGTATTCAAAGCTCGAGTGCTCGAATGCGACGCCACAAGCTGCCCTCGCACGCTGAGCTCGCGAGGCGGAGCCATCTTGCGGCATCCCGGACTAGGGACGCGGACCAAGAAGATGTTGGCATTCGCTTACTGCGCCGGCTGATCCTCTCTATCTCCTCAATTCAGGTTTGTCCATAGGGAAACTAAGTCTCCTAGAAGGCTTATTTTCGTGTAGAAACCGGGTTGAACCCGATATTTAAGAAATCTGCTCGGGGTGCAAGAATCGGTTAAAATCGGGTTTTAACAAAGAACGATGGGTGGGCCCTACTGTATACCGTATTAAATGTACCTGTCCCTCATAATACAAAGTGAACAAGGAAGGGGGAGCCTCAGGGCTCTTAGCCAACGTTTCGACGAGCAGAGTTGTCAGACGAAGACAAGCCCTCTTGGCGAAACCTTGGCTAGGGTGGCTAGAATGCGAAGGAGTGAAGACCGCGGCGCTTCCTCTCGGCCGCGCGTGACCCCTCTGCGCACGGATGCCGCTAGGAGAAATGTGGCGCTGCTAATAGCGGCGCGGTAAGCTCGGCCGTTCAGCCGCGTCGGCCTTGCACACGCCGTAGCAGTTAGTCAGTTCAGTTCGTTTCGTCGCCTGTATTGGGGTGTCTGCAGCGTTTTCTCATGCGAGGGCGATATGCCTTCAACAGCAAAAGTGGCTGTGGAAAAAGTTGAAGTGGCTGTAGACCATCATAGCTATGCTGTGGGACACAGCGATGCGCGGCTGATTTATTACATTGCAGGCTATGTTGCCAGGAAGCGTGTTTTAGCAACCCATTGTGATGCTTGCAGAGGAGCACGTCTCTGAGATAAAGGCAACAATCCCAAAGAACTTCAGCTGAGACAACTATGGAGCGGGACCTTGGGGGCCTTTTATATCCGTCAGTATCATTTTACAATCTTGTCAACGTCCTTGAAAACAAACTTACACATGCGTTCAGCTGAACGCGCTTGCATGCCGACGCTGCGGCAGAGATTCTACAGTCAATTGGTGATGTGGCAAGAATTGGTTGTTCTGAGCATTCTGTTGCGCTGACAGCATCAGTTGCACGTCTTTACTGTCTCACAAAGATTCGCTTTTTGCTCAAGGGTGCAAATCAGGAGGATAGTGAGAAGAAAACGCAAACACTGAAACCCTTGTGTTGTAGGTCAAATTCTGCAAATTTTCCCCCCTGACTTGTAAATAAACGATTTCATTGCCAGATGTGTTGCTTCATTGTCTAGAATCGTCGGAGATTGCTTACATGCAGGGGGCAAGACTTCGAGCTTATTTTGTTACTTATTTAATGCTCATTTACACAATAAATTTAATATTTTTTTTTATATTTATTTTACAATGTTCAAACGTTGATGCAAACTGTCACGTTGTGGTGACGACGCTCCACCAGTCAGGAAGACAACGAAAAAACTTCCAAATCGAACTGTTTATAAGGCGCTGACTCGCGCTCACTAATTAAACTGAATAAGTCGGCGGCGGCGATAGCCACCAGCGCGCTCGGCGGTCACCGGACTGAATGCCTGCAGTACATGGCCGCGTTCATTTTAAATCTGGCAAGGAGCCTTCGATCGAGATAAGGAACCAAAAGCAACTACAACAATCCGGAAAAATGTGGAAGCATTTGCTCGTGGCCACGATGAATGGAGATAAGTCTGGTCGCATCTCGCATTACAAAACATAATGATAAAGCCGCTTGCCAGCGATTTTGAGTTCGAACGAACAAACCGTGCAAGATTCACGGCAATATAGAACGAATTGAAATGGGAAGCTTACGCACGAGGAGTGATCTATTGCAATAAAAAAGTTTTTGCACAGTTTGTTTAAATTCTGCTAATCATGATCATGTACATGGGTCAGACAGTCGACTGCTGTTGGGACATGACTGGTTCACGTTACTCTGTTACGTTTGGAGACGCCAACATGCCAAGAATATTCAAGCCACTGAGAAGCATCAATCGACAGAGGCTTCAAAGGGCCGTCGACGTGGTTGCAGCGCCACGAGTGCAGGTGGTGGCGTCTACAAGAGTCCTTCCCCCCCCCCCCCCCCCCCTCTTTCTTTCTGTTTACGGGGTGAAACGGCCCTCTGCTTCCCGAGAACGGCTTTGGTGAACCTGCCGTTTGTTGTCAACGCCGGACCCACCCGGGACATAACGAAGTCTTTCTCCCGGAGGGGACGGCGGGGGAGCCGGCGAGCGACGCAGGGCTGCAAATGAGCCGTGGCAAATGCGGCCGTGTTTGACTAAGCCAACGACGCCGGAATCCTCGTGATTCGAAAACAACCTCGTCTTAGACTAAGTGCTTTTCCCTATACGTGGAACCTTCTGCAAACTGCAGTGGCAACCTTTAGTTCCCACGCTACCACTGCGAAGTGCAGGTGACTTACCTTCGACGCTGCCATGGGACCCCCTTCGAGGTATTCATCACTGCTGCCTGGAGAGCGCGGACCACAACTTGCCAGAAGTGGCAAGAGTGTGTTGTTGGGGCCGTCATGGAAGGCGGACCCTAAAGACTGGACACGTGATCGACGTCACAGTGATTGGACGCATTTTTACTGAACTAAATTCCCCAACTAAGGACCTGGGGACAGGGGACCCTATTTAAGCAGCGATCTGGCGTGTGATCGCCAGCTCCCGATTCACTCTTTCGAACTATGTAAAAATGTAAATGAACCCTTTCAGTCTCTTCTCCACCTCGAAGACCCTCTCATCTCTTCGTCACCCAACAACAGCAGTCTCCCGATCCGGAACCCGGGGACACCGACCTTGGCGAGAGACGGCACAGGCGAAACAGGGGCCCGCATCTAACAACTGGTGGCAGCGGTAAGATCGAAGCGCAATCCCCCAACACCGGTGGCCTGCTAAGGGGTTGGAGCCCCACTCATAACAGCTGGTGGCAGCGGTGGGATCGAAGCGCAATTCCCCAACACCGGTGGCCTGCTATGAACTCGGAGACCCACTTCTAACAACTCATATACTAAATGCTTTAATTACACCTAAGTATACGAAGCCAAGTAGGTGAACCCCACTGTGTTTTTGCATAAATAATCCTAGAACTGAAGTGTTTCAATTGTCAGCAATCTGATCCAAGTGCAAGTAACGGAAACGGAGGCGCTGCCCCCTCTGGAAAAATGCTCCTCCCCCTCCCCCCCCCCCCCCCGTTCCGGGGTCCCTGCTTACATGAGCATCAAAATTGCATACATGCTACAGGTTCGCAGGCGGCGACAAAAACTAGTGTGTGAGTTGGGGCGCCTTCAGCCAACACGACTGCAGTTATGAGGTCCTGTGGCATGCATTACAACCTGCTCTTCTCGCCGTAGTGGCTACGTTTCGATGGCGGCGCAATGAAAAGAGGCAGTGCACGTTTAAGGAACCCAGGGGGTTGAAATTATTCCTAAACCTTCCACTGCGGCGTCCCTCACATCCTGGGCAGTGTGTCGAAATGTGCACGCACAAAACGCGCTTCAGTCCAGCTATGCATTGCAAACTGGGCTTGTGAAGCAGCACATTTCCCGGGATTAAGTATGCGAGTTGACGAAACATTATTTTATGGTAAAGATTCCTTCTTTGACACCCGCAGAAATCGCGTGATAAGCGAAATGGGCTCATCCTCGCATCAGTGGTAAAAATTTAGCCTACGCGATGCGCTCATTTCGGCTGCGCCGCGCCTCTGCCCTCAGCGCCGCCACACGGCATCGGCGCGCTGCGGGTCCATGCTTCAACGGCCGCTTTTCACACCTCTCTATTCTAGCCACCTTACCTTGGCTAAGCACTCTCAGGATCGGCCCTGCCTTGCTCCCTGTGTTTGTGCTGTCAAGAAACAGGTGGGTCCCCCAGGGTTACCGGCTTATGGTGCCGAGGGCCAAGCGCCGATAGGCTAACGACCTGGGCCTCTGTTGGCCGGACCACACCACACACACTTCCGGAGTCTGAAAAACCGCGAAACACAGTCGACGGCTAGTAACCGGCCGGTCCGATCCAACCCTTAAAATCGTGAGGAGCAGGTGGCTGCGGACCCCAAGTTAGGAATTTTTTTTCTTTCTTTCCTGTCTCCGACGGTCGGAGCCAGTGGGTGGTCGTGCATCCCGTGGGGGAGCCGCACCATTGGAAAAGCTCGATGCCCTACCTGTCATGGCCAGGCGGGCCAGAAATGGAGTCGATGTCAAATGAAGGATCAGAGCAAAATCTCGCTGTCCCATTCCCATCCCAATTCCCATAACCATTTCCCAATTCCAATTTCCCAAACCCTACATCCCACCCCCTCCGCTACGTCCTAGGGGAGATCAGGGAGTCTCCCCGGGCCCGTTCCCCCGGCGATGGGTCGCTTGTAGCATTCCCCCCCCCCCCCCCCCCCATTTATTTTATTTTTCCACCTACGGGTGGCAAAACGATGGATTGCCTTCGGGCCTTTTCATTTATTTTACGATTGCGTCAAGCCTGTTATACGTCAGTGGTGCAAGCAGGAGCTTATTGGTTTACATTCTTTTTATGGCAGCTCCACCATACTATATGTCAAGAAGCCCATCAACCTGCTTCTCTCTACCACTGTCCCTGCATAACCCGCTGACAAGTTTGCAAACCTGGCCCTATGCACCAGGACATCTTGGCAGTCCGTGGCGTTTTCTTTGTAGACTCCCATGTAGCCTTGAGGTTGCAGTAAACGAATCAGGATGCACCTGACCAGTTCCTGGGAGGCGTTTGGAGGCATGTTGTTGGAAACTTACCCCCCCCCCCCCCCCCCCCCTTTTTTTTGCTGAGCATGAGCACACCAAGAGGCCTGACGCACGGAGTGCGCACGAGGTAGTCTCGTGAACGTGCACCATCGTGTCCCCATCCGGCAACGACTAATGAAGCAGGAGGCACGAGAAGCGAGACGGACGGCGCGGCACAAAGACCGGCGACGACTGGGCGAAAGCGGGGAACGAAACTATAGGAAGGCAAAGCAGTTTTGTTTTTTGAACTTTACTGGCCGCAGGTTGAGCAGTTTCGCGTGATTCCTGGAGAGCCGTGCTGCGCATGCGCGAAGAGCAGTGACGACGCACGGCGCATTTCTCTCTCTCGCTCCCTAGTTACAAACGAGCATGCGCCACTAGTAGCACCTGGCCACAGGTGTTCCGCCGCTGCGCAGCGCCGCGCCTTTCCTCAAAATGCAACTTTAATCATAACAATAATAGTGATAATTGGTTTTTTGGGGAAAGGAAATGGCGCAGTGTCTGTCTCGTAAATCGTTGGACACCTGAATCGAACCGTAAGGGAAGGTATAAAGGAGGGAGTTAAAGAAGAAAGGAAGACAGAGGTGCCGTAGAGGAGGGCTCCAGAATAATTTCAACCACCTGGGGATCTTTAACGTGCACTGACATCGCACAGCAAACGGGCGCGTTGGCGTTTTGCTTCCATGAAAACGCTGCCGCCGCTGTCGGGTTCGAACCCGGGAGCTCCGGATCAGTAGCCGAGCAAACTTTTCAGTTTTCTCTTTCTTCGTTCCCGCCCTCCTTTATCCCTTCCTTTACAGCGCGATTCGGTTGTCCACAGAGATATGTGAGACGGTTACACTGCTGTGCACGCTAGCCGCGCAGTCTGGCATGACGTCACACCGCGTTCTTCGTCGTTGCGCTCGCCTCCGCTCGCTTCGCCAGCTCCGTCGCATGCGTGATAAAATGTCGGAGGATTAAAAAGGAGAGCTCGCGTGCGCCGTAACCACAGTCGTGTCGTCTTTAATGCGACAACAACATAGCTAGACAACCAGACTAACCTGGACTTGCAATCAAGATTAGCCAAGGCTAACCATGCTATACCTTACCTTTTGCTACACATATGCTGGCATAGCCGGGCTAAGCCACTAAGCCGCAATGTTCATTAGGTGACCAACCTCTCGAGATCAACCATTAATTTAACCGCCACCTGCCAGGGTAGGCGTGTTGCCTATCCAGTGTGCGGAGCGCACTACACGTTAGAGGCCAAGCCGCGTATACTTACCGGATACACTGCAGCTTTCGCCATCTAACTAGATTCAGCAGTAGTTGAACCGCAGCTGATTTTTTTATTACACACAATGTGATTCGCTTTACGACTACGACACCTTTTCTTTATAATTTACTTAGATGGCAATTCATGTCGCCGTTTTCGAACGGTGCATTTTTTTTTCTGGCCGTTTGGCTCGAACCTGGTGGGGTGGCTGCCGATTCGGCCACTGAGCAGCTGTACACGACGCGGTATCAAACCCCGACAGCGGCAGCCACAACTCGACGGAGGCGAAATACAAAAAGCCGCCCGTGTGCTAAGCGATATCGGTGCTTGTTTTGAAGAACCCCAGGTGGTTAAATTAATCCGACGCCCTTAACTACGGCGCCATTTTCTCTCACTGCTTTCCACCCCTCTTTTATCGAGACTTCAGTCAAGGCGCGGCTGACAGAAGCGAGACATTTGCTACACGGTTATTTATCGAATAACGAATTTATTACTGCGTATTTTCTTTTTCTTTGAGCTCCATGCAGTTTCTCTTTCCTGCTTAATACAACCGTCTCGAATGACGCGAGCGACGGCCGAGACTCCACCCCAAGTCCGCGGGCGATACTGCGGTCCTCAGCCGCACAGGTACGCCCATGCCTGCCCGCAAACGTCCACCGTCGTCCCCGAAGAAGGATGACTTCGACGTCTGCAGCACCGTGGTGTCCTGGACGAGCGAGCAGTTGAGCCAGGTGCAGGCGTCGAAGCAACTCTTGGACAGCGCCAAAATTTCGCTTCCACGCCACCACCGCGGAAAAGGAGGCGGGGGTGAAGGCGCGAGGAAGCATCGGTGTTATGGATGTGGCGCCGCGACGGAAGCAGTGCTCACCCGCTGCGGCTGGCGAAGGACTGCGTCGCTTCCGGTGGCGGTGGTGACGGCGGAGTTGCGGGTCAAGCGGAAGGCGTCTCTTTCTCGAGCGTCCGCGTGGCCGTCCGCATCTGGAGTCTGGTGTCGGTGTAGCATTTTGGGCAACGGAGATGTGACACCAAGGCTCGGACCAAGCACGCTGAACGAATCTGCCCCCCCCCCCCCCCCATCTGCAAGAGCGTTCTTTTCTCTTCTTCTTCTCCCTGCTCGTGCACTGCCTTTGCACGTCGTCGCCTTCCGCAGCCGTAATTTTGTTGACTGCAGTTTTGAACGAAGGTTCACTGCGATGGTGTCTAACAATAGTTGCTCATTAAATACCGCAATCGGCTACCTTTCAAAGTTAAGCAAATTACGCACATTTCGCCTTTTTGTCTTTCTCTTCGACACCGGGAAACGCATCGATCGCTGTGGTAACGTTACCGCAGAGAGGAGGAGGGATTCGCAATGGAGGGCGAGCGGAGAGTGAAGGGGGAGGGATGAAGGGGCACGTGAGGAAAACTAGAGTTCGTGATTGAGACGCTTCATGCAGCCATGGCCGGAAAGAAGAGAGGGCGAATGTCTGCGCTGGGCGACCATGGATGCAGCCGCGTGAGAGCGTCGTGCACGGGACGCTGAACATCAGCCGGAGGCCCGCAAACGCTGTAAGTGCGTTACATGCGAGGTGCGCACAGAACCTTGGCAACAAACACGCAGCTCAAAAACATGCCACAGATGCCAGACAGAAATGTACGCGCCACCGACATCGTGACAAAAGGGCGGACTCGCGAACATTCAGCACTGCGTGCCGCCGAAGCTGTCGCTGAAATTCGCATTAGAAGTTGCGGGAAATGATACCGCAGTAAGTGCCGTTTATATGCGGATTCTTGTTTCGCCGTGAAATTCAAGCCACAGCGTGCCCGAGCTGGGCGGCCAAATTCAATAGTGAACTTTTTACGAGCCCCGCCGCGGTGGCTCAGTGGTTAGGGCGCTCGACTACTGATCCGGAGTTCCCGGGTTCGAACCCGACCGCGGCGGCTGCGTTTTGCTCCATTTCCTTTCCCCAAAAAACCAATTATTAGTATTATTACTTTCTACGACCGCACGTGCACCCTGTGCTGCATGTGCTGTTCATATTCTTATTTGACTAGAAGCGTCCTGTATAATAATAATAATAATAATAATAATAATAATAATAATAATAATAATAATAATAATAATAATAATAATAATAATAATAATAATAATAATAATAATAATAATAATAATAATAATAACTGGTTTTTGGGGAAAGGAAATGGCGCAGTATCTGTCTCATATATTGTTGGACACCTGAACCGCACCGCAAGGGAAGGGAGAAAGGACGGAGTGAAAGAAGAAAGGAAGTGAGAGGTGCTGTAGTGGAGTGCTCCGGAATAATTTCGACCTCCTGGGGATCTTTAACGTGCACTGACATCGCACAGCACACGGGCGACTTAGCGTTTTGCCTCCATAAAAACGCAGCCGCCACGGTCGGGTGCGAACCCGTGTGCTCCGGATCCTGTATATAATAATTAATTATAATTGGTTTTTGGGGAAAGGTAATGGCGCAGTATCTGTCTCATATATATCGTTGGACACCTGAACCGCGCCGTAAGGGAAGGGATAAAGGATGGAGTGAAAGAAGAAAGGAAGAAAAGGGCGCCTTAGTGGAGGGCTCCGGAATAATTTCGACCACATGGGGATCTTTAACGTGCACTGACATCGCACAGCACACGGGCGCCTTAGCGTTTTTCCTCCATAAAAACGTAGCTGCCGCGGTCGGGTTAAACCCGGGAATATAATAATAATAATAATAATTGGTTTTTTGGAGAAAGGAAATGGCGCAGTATCTGTCTCATATATCTTTGGACACCTGAACCGCGCCGTAAGGGAAGGGATAAAGGAGGGAGTGAAAGAAGAAAGTAAGAATAGGTGCCGTAGTGGAGGGCTCCGGAATAATTTCGACCACCTGGGGATCTTTAACGTGCACTCACATCGCACAGCACACGGGCGCCTTAGCGTTTTTCCTCCATAAAAACGCAGCCGCCGCGGTCGGGTTCGAACCCGGGAACTCCGGATCAGTATTCCCGGGAATATCGTCCCAAAATAATTTTCTGTACATCTACTTCGGACAATTTTTTGCGCAGGCACTTTTTCGGCGCCGTCCAATGCTTCCCGTTTTTAAATGTAGGCAGTGCTCCTGTATTGTATGGACCGCTAGAAAAAAAATAAACGTGATGCGCGGTAAGAAACCGAAGTTTCTTCATCATTTGACCCGCCGCGGTGGCTCAGTGGTTAGAGCGCTAGGCTACTGATCCGGAGTTCCCGGGTTCGAAGCCGACCGCGGCGGCTGCGTTTTTTTGGAGGCAGAACGCTAAGGCGCCCGTGTGCAGTGCGTTGTCAGTGCACGTTAAAGATCCCCAGGTGGTCGAAATTATTCCGGAGCCCTCCACTACGGCACCTCTTTTTTCATTTCTTCTTTCACCACCTCCTTTATCCATTCCCTTACGGCGCGGTTCAGGTGCCCAACGATATATGAGACAGATACTGCGCCATTTCCTTTCCCCAAAAACCAATTATTATTATTAAATTTCCTGCATGAAATTTTCTTCAAACTCTAGATATGTGAACGGACACTGGATCGCGAAAATGAAAAGAAAATTGGTTTTGACGAAAGGAAATGGCGCAGTAACTGTCTCACTTATCTCAGTGGACACCCGAACCGCGCCATAAGGGAAGGGATAAAGGAGGGAGTGAAAGAAGAAAGGAAGAAAAAGATGCCGTAGTGGAGGGGTCCGGAATAATTTCGACCACCTGGGCGTCCTAAACGTGGTTATAGCGCTCGGATACTGATCCGGAGTTCCCGGGTTCGAACCCGATCGCGGCATATGCATTTTTATGGAGGAAAAACGCTAAGGTGCCCGTGTGCTTTGCGATGTCAGTGCTCTTTCAAGATCCCCAGGTGGTCGATAATTATTCCGGAGCCCTCCACTACGGTACCTCTTTCTTCCTTTCTTCTTTCACTCCATCCTTTATCACCTCCCTTACGGCGCGGTTCAGGTGTCCAACGATATATGAGACAGATACTGTGCGATTTCCTTTCCCAAAAACCAATTAATTTTTAGTTGCTTCATCATGGAATGCACACGGCGTGTCTGCGTATATCATACAATGCAGACGGCATAAATCTAGTCCGTATTCCAGCACGCTTCTTCGGTTCTTACTAAAAAATGATTTGCTTTATAATGCATGACTTAGCTGCGCTGTACTTAGGAGGATGGCAAAGCGTGGCCGCCGTCCTTCGCGATGCGCCGCCTCCGAGAGCCGGCAACAATGGGCGGCACCAGTCATATGCAAGGAAACAGCGGCCGGCCGTGCTTACTGCGCATGCCCCTTTGCCTCCGATTCGGCGGCCTCGGGTTGCGCGTTCCCTCTGAGTATGACACATATACTCTGAGGTGGTGGTAGTGGTTTTATTTAAAATAATAGTAAAAAGGAAGGAAAAGATTTTTACTAGCCCAGGCATCTGCCATCGATACTGAAGCACCTGAGCTGGGGCAGCGGAAATAAAGGATAGCAGGCAGAATGGAGAAATGAAGTGAAAGAGGTGAGGGGACAGAAAGAGAGGATAGGGGGAGAAGTAATATGTAAAAACTATTTACACAATAACAAATGTGTCCAGGTTGTGCGCGTGATTAGTTCATTTTAGAAGAATTAAATCACACACGCGCGCAGCACTGTGTTGGTTACAACTGGAGTGGGGCGTCCAGTTATTAATCGTTCAAGGTAGAACTTGCGGAGCGTTCGGTCACTGCGTGTAACTACCCGACGGAGAACAGACGAGACGTCAAGCCCGTGTGTTCGAGGAATGCACAGAGGCTCACCAAAGTTCGCTCACGAGTGCGCGCACTGCCCTGCGGCCACAGTAGCGTCTTGATGGAGTCTGGTAGTATGCCTTGCGCCCTATACGCCGCGAGCATATCGCGACGAGCATCGGCGAACGCGGTACAGTGAAGGAGAAGGTGTTCTAGTGTTTCCACTGCACCGCATCCGTCACACACGTCACTCGTCGCGATTCCGTGACGCACCCGTCGTTCCCCGGGCCACACGCAGCCAATGCGCGCGCGGAGGATCATTGCACATTGTGACCGTGTAAGTGCGCGACAGCCGGTGATACTGTCGATGCGCTCACCTCCCGCGATGCGTGGGTGGGGTGCTGCTTTCGGAGATGGTCGTGGATGGCCGCACGCACGTCCTCCAGCGCAAGGGGCAGATCGCTGGCAGGTAGTTGCTGTGCAGCGGTCGCGAGGTCTTCAGCTTCTTCGTTGCCTGCGATGCCGCAGTGATCGGGCACCCACTGTGCACGCACGGCACAACCTCTCTGCGCGAGGCACTCGATGCGCGAGCGAATTTCCCGCACTAGTGGGGTACCGCGGCCGTTAGATTGCAGGCGGCTGAGGGCGGCGCGGGAGTCACACAGCAGAGCACTTCTGGGCGGCGAAGGGCCGAGGGTGAGCAGCAGGTCCAGCCCGAGCCGGATCCCCATCAACTCCGCCGTGGTGGAGGAGCCCAGGACGGCTGCGTGTTGCTGGCTGTGCAGTCGCAGGGCGGGGATGGTGGCCGCTGCAGCAAGGGAGCAGGTGTCGCGGGCCACTGAGCCGTCGGTGTACGCGAGGAGATAGTCCTGGAGCTCCCCGTGTATGACGGCTCTGGCCAGCTGCTGCACAGCACAGAGGGGTGTGCTCCGCTTTCCCACAATGCCGACGATCTGTCGCTGTACCTCCGAGGCAGCAGGCCAGTGCGCTCAAGAGCCGTAGGAGGGTGGGCCTTGGGTCAATTGCTCATACTCGAGCAGCGCCGCGCCCATTCGTGAGCGCGGGTGCGAGCGCATACGCTGCAGCAGCGAGCCGCCGCCCGGTGCGCGGTGAAACCGATCGATGTGATTCAATGCCCTGCGCCCTGCTTGGAGCTCAAGTGGCCACGCTCCTGCCTCGGCCAACGTTGCGGCGCACTGCGAGTTTTTGGGCAGGCCTTGGCACACGCGCAGGGACTTGCGGTGCTGAAGCTCGCGTTTCTTCCAGCACGGCTTGCGCACCGTGACGAGCGGCAGCGCATAGAGCACCGCCCCCAAAGCTGCGGCATTGTTTAGCCGCAGCGCGGCTTGCTGGGAGATGCCCTAGCCTCGAGCGGTGAACTTGTGCACGGCGGCGGTGATCCTCTTCATCTGCAGACAGGCCTTGGTCGCCGCGGATCGGAAGGAAAGGCGCCAGTCGATGTCCAGGCCAAGGTACCGCACCGATTTACACCAACGAATCGGAGTCCCGTCCAGTGACAGTGGCGCAAGGTGCGCGCGCGAGCGCGAAACGCAGGCCATGGCCACCGATTTGTCCGCGCTCAGCGACAGACCAAGGCCGCGCAAGCTGGCATCGATTGCGGTCAGGGCTCCCTTAAGGCACCCCCGCACGCGGAACGCCTCGCCCGGTGGTCCCCGGCACCACAGAGCTATGTCGTCTGCATACATGGACATGTACACATGGTGTCGGCCGCTCGTGGGGAGGGAGGCCGCCACCACCGATATGGCCACATTAAACAGAAATGGTGATAGGACAGAGCCCTGCGGCACGCCCATGTCCACCAGGCGAGGCTTGGAGAGCTTACCCCCTACTCGTACGCGCATGGTGCGCCCGCTCAGGAAGCCATGAACGTATCGCAAAAGGCGCCCGCTCACACCAGCCCCCTCAAGCACCGCGAGAATTGGCGCGCTGTGAACGTTGTCAAAAGCGCCCGAGACGTCCAGTAGTCTGAGTGTTTTTTTTTCTTTTTCTGGGATGTGCTAAATAGGGATTCGTTGTTTTCGTGTTCTTATTTTTCTCCCATACCCTAACTGCTCCCACTACTGACCGTTATTTGCGCTTTTTCTCCGGTCTGGTAGGTGTGTATGTCTGAACCATATATATGCTGCACATTTGCTGTTTTATATCATTTAAAGAATTAAGATGGGAATGAACAGGAACAGAAAGGAAACGCTTTACAGTTTGTGTTTCGTCTAGGGCCATTCGTTTTCGTGCTTTATTTTTGCAGAATTGGGGGGGGGGGGCGGTATAAATCGGGCGCTATTTTGGGAGCTATAATTCGGGAACAAATAGGACTTTTCAGCAAAAGATTCCGCAGTTCGGGTTTTATCGGGTAATACTTTTAGGCTGAAGACAATTTGCTTTAAGCGCTCGTTTTTTGCGGTACATAAAATATCCAATTTTTTAGTATATTGTTTTGCAGAAAAAAATAAAGTAATGGCGGGTTGCACTGCAACCTCTTCTTAAATAATGTATTTCTTTTTTTCTCTCCTTCGTTTTAAATATTTCGCCTCATACGATATCAACTGTAACACGGCACTTCTGAGACCGTGAAACACTGACCTGCCATTGTTTGCAGACTGCGACAACATACATACATTCCATGTAAATGCGATCACTTTAAACACGGAAGAGCCTTGCAAAAGGCTGCCGTTAGCGTGGGCAGCGCACGATACAGTGATGCCACGTGGACTTCTGGTCAGTCGGCGCCCGTGCTTTTGTTTCTTGCTTCTGAGGCGTGCTGTTCGGACATGGCCTCAAATAAGCAACCTCATGAATAAAAAGCATTAGAAGAAGTTTTAAATGATTACCGTACTGAAAACATTCGTCCTGATGTCTGCACAAGGTGTCCACTGAGTTCCCCTGCGGTGTATTCAGCCTTGTGGTCAAGGAAACTGAGTCCCGCAGATGGCTCATTTTCGGGTAGAAACCGGGTTTAACCCGATATTTAAGAAATCTGCTCGGGTGCGAGAATGAAATGAAATGAAAATTGGTTCTTGGGGAAAGGAAATGGCGCAGTATCTGTCTCATATATCGTTGGACACCCGAACCGCGCCGTAAGGGGAGGGATAAAGGAGGAAGTGAAAGAAGAAAGGAAGAAAGGGGTGCCGTAGTGGAGGGTTCCGGAATAATTTCGACTACCTAGGGATATTTAACGTGCACTGACATCGCACAGCAAACGGGCGCCTCAGCGTTTCGCCTCCTTCGAAACGCAGCCGCCGCGGTCGGTTTCGAACCCGAAATTTGGTTACCATCGGGTATCAACAGAAAACGAGGAGCCCTACGGTATACCGTATTAAAAGTACCTGTCCCTCATAATACAAAGTGAAGAAGGTAGTGGGAGCCTCAGGGTTCTTAAGCAACGCTTCGACGAGAATAGTCTAAGAGAAGCCCTCTTGTCGAAACCTTGGCTAAACACTCTCAGGATCGCCCCTCCCTTGCTCGCAGTGTTCATGCTGTCAAGAAGCCCATCTACCTGCCTTCTCTCTACTACTTTCCTTGCATAACAAGCTGACCAGTTTGCAAACCTGGCCCTATGCACTAGGACATCTTGGCAGTCCGTGGGGTTTTCTTTGTAAACTCCCATGTAGCCTTGAGGTTGCAGTAAACGAATCAGGATGCACTGACCAGTTCCTGGGAGGCGTTTGGAGGCGTGTTGTTGGAAACGTCACCCCCACCCCTTTTTGCTGAGCATGAGCACACCAAGAGGCCTGACGCACGGAGGTGCGCACGAGGTAGTCACGTGAACGTGCACCATCGTGTCCCCATCCGACGACGACTAATGAAGCGGGAGGCACAAGCGAGACGGACGGCGCGGCACCGAGGACCGGCGACGACTGGGCGGAAAGCGGGGAACGAAACTAGCAGAAGGCAAAGCAGCTTATTTTTTATTACTCACACTGTGATTCGGTTTACGACAACGACGAAACCTCTTCATAGTTTACGTAGATGGCAATTTATTTCATCTTTTTGCAACGTTGCTTTTTTTCTGTGTCCGTTTGGCTCGAACCTGCCGGGGTGGCTGCCATTTCGGCTGCTGAGCAGCTGTATACGACGCGGTATCAAACCCCGGCCGCGGCAGCCGCGTTACGATGGCGGCGAATTAGCTAAAGCCGTCCGTGTGCTATACGATATCGGTGCTTGTTAAAGAACCCCAGGTGGTTAAATTAATCCGAAGCCCTTAACTACGGCGCCTCTTTCTCTGACTGCTTTCGACCACACTTTTATCAAGAGTTCAATAAAGGCGCCGCTGCGGCTGAGGGAAGTGAGACGGTTGCTGCACCTTTGCTTTATCGGATAACGAATTTATTACTTCATATCTTATTTTCCGTGCTTCGCGCAGCTTCTCTCTGCTGCTAAATGCATTCGTCTCGACTGATTGCGAGCAGTAGGCGCAACGAAGGCCAGCGACATGAAGAGGGCTTCGTCGGGGAATTGTTCAACTCCAGCCCCAAGTCCGCGGGCGATTGCTGCTGTCCTCAGCCGCACAGGCACGCCCCATGCCTGCCCGCAAACGTCTTCCGTCGTCCCCCAAAGAAAGATGACTTCGACGTCTGCCGCACCGTGGTGTCCTGGACGAGCGAGCAGTTCGCTTCCACGCCACCACCGCGGAAAAGGAGGCGGGGGTGAAGGCGCGAGGAAGCATCGGTGTTTTGGATGTGGCGCCGCGACGCTGGAGAAGCAGTGTTCACCCCGCTGCGGCTGGCGAAGGACAGCGTCGCTCCTGGTGGCGGTGCTGACGACGGAGTTGGGGGTCAAGCAGAAGGCGTCTCCTCGTCCACCGTCCGCGTGGCCGTCCGCATCTGGAGTCTGGGGTCGGATTCACATCTTGGGCGCCGTAGATGTGAGATCAAAAGTCGGACCAAGCACGCTTACCGAACCTGCCCCGATCATCTGCAAGAGCTTCTGCTTATTCTTCTTCGTCCTCTTAAGGCATGGATCTGCAAGAACGTTATTTTCTCTTCTTCTTCTCCCTGTTCGCGCCCTCCCTTTGCACGTCGTCGTCTTTTCCGGCCCGCAGCAATAATTTGTTGACTTAAAGTTTCGAATGAAGGCTCACTGTGACGACGTCTAATAATACTTGTTCATTATATGCCACACTATGAAACGCTTGCAAAATTATGCCGTGGACATATTTTTTGCTTTTTTGTATTCCTCTTCTTCGCTGTTTAGCGCATCGATTACTGTGTTGACGTGACCCCATTAAGGAGGAGGGTCGCGAGAAAGTGCGGGCCAGGATGAGGCTTTTTGCCGGTCTTCGCCACTGAGGGGAAGTCATTGAGTGACTGCTTCAAACGCCGCTGAGATACCGGGCGCTGTGGGTGCGGAATCCTTGCGGGCGTGTCACCAGATTGCGGGCAGAAGCGCGGTAGGGCAGCGATGACCTACCCCGTCGTGCAACCATGACCGGAAGGAAGAGAGTAAGAACCGCAGCGCTTAGGACTCCATTCAAACGCAACAATTCTGGACAATAGCATTTTTGAACAGGAAATAGTTTATTAACGCAGTTCTTTCACATATTGTAAGATTTTACTACAGCAAGCAATATATCTGCAGATCTCCCGCCTACAGGCATGCATTATTTTGCTATTAGCGTTTTTAATACAGTCAAAAGCGTTCCCCTTTGGTTTTCTATGGCAGTCTTAACTGCTCGATGCGAGCGATGGAAACGCTTTAAAAGAAAGATTTAACTGCACGTCGGAACAATGAACCATTACCTTCAATATTTCCCCATAGCAGTAACTTATAAATTTACAATATTCAAAATTTTTGTCCAAGAATGTTGGACATGGATGCGGCCAAGGAGCATGCGTCGTGCACGGGGCGCTGCGTGTCAGCGGTAGGCCCGCAAACGTGCGGCGAGTAGAATACAGAATGAATGCGCCCGTGCATACCTACCCCTTCCCTCATCCTGTCCCCACTTCAGCCATGGCAATCCTTGCGCTACGCAGTAGAACACCTAGGAAGTCCTTCGCGTTCTTTCTTCTATTCGATGTAGCCTAGCTCCATGCTCGAGCGAGCTGAACGCTTTGCTTGAGCCTACTGAATCATTCTTGTGGCTACTATGCGTATGCTGTGGTAGTAAGTACCCCTGATTTGCTGGCAAAGGAGCTGGCATTGCGGCGTCACGATGTAGTCTAGGGTCGTATTCGTCGGATCACAGTTATAAGGAACAGGCCTCGTACCCATGGTATCGCAGGCCGAGGCACGTGACACCACTTCGTTCCCTGAGACCCTCGTGTGACCGGCGTTGGCTTCGGTGCAGATACTGTGGGTAGTGGGTGAACCGTTTGATTGTGCTCTCTGGATGCGCCTCTCTGGGAAAGCGAGAACGGTGTGATGTTTGGCGCTGTGAAGGACAGGTAGGGCCAAAGCCACCCTTGTAAATGTGATAACAGGTCAGATTTCTGCGCGGCCTCCAGAACGGTGAGGCTTAGGTATGGATGTCGGAGACAGCGCAAGGGAAATGGTGGTTTTATCGCGAGTGGATATATATATATATATATATATATATATATATATATATATATATATATATATATATATATATATCCACTCCTCTTAGTCGTTGTCGAGGGTTATTATCTTATTATCGATGGAGACCTTTCATAGAGGTTCCGACTCATGTACATAACGAATATTCTGACTTCTGCCACACAGAACTTTTCGTCACAGAAACGTGGACTTATCTCCAAAAGGTTTCTTCGTCCGAACATGCTGCTTCTCCTAAATATATTTACAATTCAATGTACTGGGCGCCTATAGGTGTCCAACGTGTGCAATGCCAAGTCTTCGATCTCTCAGAATTCTGCAAGGTCCAGCCGCATGCGAGTGTTTTGAACTTCCTCGCTGCCACTTTGTGTAAAGAAGCGAGAGAGACGAGGGGAAGACGACGCTTGACTTTGTCGTGCTGTACAAAAAACCAGCCCACACCAACAAGCTCAATTTTCTGTCCAACCTCCTTGGTGTATGCCTTGTCGACCTAAGCTTGCTTTTCCTCCTTTTTTTTTGTTTTTCTCCAGGCTGTCATTATCTTGCCTTATATCAACGATTTGTGGGTCATGACTAATATTGTGAGGTGAGCGTGCGCAGAAATTTGCATGCTTTGTTTTTTGTTAAGGGAGTGCGCTAATATATCATCTTCGTTCTTAAACAGAGGGTCTTGCTCAGCTTGTCAGAAAGAAAGTGTAAGTGGATGCATTTTTTTTTTTTGCTCAACATGCCACTCGTGGTTCCCTGTCTCAAAATCTGGCGTCTAGTTGATAAGAAAGAACAGGACCCGTATTTTGGAGACGGGAAAAAATTGCCAATTGTAGATTCTGGCTTAACAAACTTGTCTGTTGAGACTAGTTGCTATAGCATTCTGAATTCCTTGAAAGCACAGGTGAAGGCAAGAGACGACGGAAACTGTACAGGACAGGCGTATGCCCTGTCCTATTTTGTGGTTTCTTCTTCCGAGGCGACACGCGGGCTAGGATGGGCGCCGTAGTATAGGGATTTCCGACTAATTTAGATCACGTGGGGCTCTTTATTGCGCACTGACATCGCACAGCACACGGACATGTTTGTATTTCGCCTCCATCGAAATGTGCCCACCACGGCCGGGATCGAACCCCCGACATAGTGATCAGCAGCCGATCGCTAGAGTCAATCCGCCACCGCGGCTGGTCCTGTCGGCATATGAAAGCGCTTGTTTTGTTCCAGAAGAAAAATAGTTTAGTTGAGTTTATGGGGGTTTAACGTCCCAAAGCGACTCAGGCTGAGGGACGCCGTAGTGAAGGGCTCCGGAAATTTCGACCACCTGGGGTTCTTTAACGTGCACTGATATCGCACAGCACACGGGCCTCTAGAATTTCGCCTCCATCGAAATTCGACCGCCGCGGCCGGGATCGAACCCGCGTCTTTCGGGCCGGCAGCCGAGCGCCATATCCACTCAGCCACCGCGGCGGCTGGGAGAAAAATAGGATGATATGCAAGTTATATAGTGCAGTTCAGACCAACGTGCATTCCTTGTAGCTGGAGTGGACGTCTCTCTGTCTCCTGTGTTCGTTCCTTTGTGCCATTCAAATTTATTATGACCCAACTAGCCCGACAGGAAGTACTTCTGCTCTGAACTCTCCAGATAACTTAAAGGTGCGGAAATGGTCACGGGGGTTACCTGTGGAGAAAAAAATGTACGCAACATCGAAAGATACGGGAAATAATTCGGGCGCGCGTGAAGTAAGAGCTCAGCCGACAAAGCCAAGGCTTGTGTACTGAGGTAAGCCTCGCGCTTTGGACGATTCACACGGGCCACGCTTCTCGCTCTGTTTCCGATCCAGAATGCAAACTAACAAACACAGCGGCGCCACGGAAATAAACCCCGCATGTGAAAGTTCGGAGTCCTTTTTACTTTTTTTTTGCCCGTGCACGCTTTCTAACAATTGTGCGAACGTATACACAAATACACATGCATAAGTACAGACAGAGCGACAAACGGGGGCAGATTATTTCTTTATCGCCCGCTTTCAACAGCGTTTCAAGCCAGCGGGTTTCGTGTTTTGTGTCGATAAATGTGTGCGCACATAATTTTCGTTTGGCAATGGCCGCTTACCTATAGCAAAGAACTGTATAGGGGGTGGCCGAAATCAAGTCCAGCTTTGTCGGGCAAAAAATTTGAAAATCAAAAATTGCAAGACACTGTTATGGAAATATTGAAGGTAATGGTCCATTCTTCCGATATGTAGCAAATTCTTTCTTTCAAAGTGTTTCCAGCGATGCCTTGGAAAATCAATGAGGAATGCTTCTGACGATAGCAAAAACGTGAATAAAGAAATACAAGACTGCCATCGGATGATCTGCGGATATATTGATTGTTGTAGTTAAACCATACATTATACGAAAAAAATTGCGCTCATAAACGGTTTCCCGCTCAAAGACGCTTTTGTCCAGAATTGCTGAGTATTAATACGGAGCGCGCTTCGCATTTTTAATTCTTTCTTGCGTTCCATAGAAAAAAATAAAAAGGTCCCTCTTTGCATACGCAAGCGTACCCAGACGAATTTTCTGCATATGCATTGAATACCGCCCAATTTTCGTTAGGCAATGCGTGATAAAAATTCTATCGCCCACGCGTGCTCCGTAGTAATATGGCCTCGACTGTACATGCGTGGTGCGGTAGTTAGATATGTCTGGACCGTTCGAAATCTCCTGCAATGAGACGCCATCATTCTTGCATGTCTCTTAATTATTTCTGGCGCATCTTTTATGGTTTTCAAGACGAAGAGAAATTAAGGCCGGAAGTGAGAACGTAAAGGCTCCGGCATTTTTGTTTAACGGTATGCGAGAACCAAGTTTAACTGAAAAAGCAGTGACAGGAAGGAGAAAAAAAAGGACAACACAATAACTTATAGCTGCACTTCAAACACATTTTCTTTACGGCGTTCAAAGCGCGCTCACTCTGGTTCAAGGAGAGACTGTGTTCTTGCTAAAGTTGGCGACCACCGATGTCGGCATACTTCGACGCTGTATAGCGCATCAGTCATGAAAGCGATGGCCTACCGTTTTCACTCGTCCTTGCGTTTTCTGCGCGCTTTGTGTCGAGCATGGATTACCAATTTGCCCAAACATAGAGCTTACTTAGCCTCATTATGAATCTGAGGTCGGCACGTCACAATGCCATCGGTGATGCGTATTTTTAAGCAATCAATTTTCATGAGAAATACCGAAAGCGGAGCGAGCGGCCGTCGGAGAGCGTTTTATTATTTCCTTGAGACGTCTTTTCCTCTTTCTTTTTCAGCGCCTCAAGTGCACTCGACACCACAGCCGATACGGGGGTCAGATAGCAGCCGCCTATAACGCAGCGTCTCCTATCCAGCAGGTACATCACTCTAGTGGTGATCCGCCCAGTCTGCTGCTGATACGCGCTGAGCGTGGCAAGCGGCCAAAGCGCGGCTTAAACCGGCTCGGCAGCAGCCCAGCCGAAAAACGGATGGCGAAGGTGAATGGGCAATCTATAATTGGTTGGACACTGAATAATTCCCCTGTTGCCGGCGGAGGGCGAGCGCGGAGGCTTCCTCGGGAGCGCTTGACGAGTGCCAGGCGCGCGCACTAAAAGGCCCGACGCGGGGGCCGCCGCCGCCACCGCTGCTGCGTTCGCATGCCGCCCCCTCCTCCGCCATTCCGGGAGCACGGCTGCGCGGTCGAAAAAACAAAGATAGCGGCAGAAGCGCAAAGAAAGCGTGTTTACTCTCGAGCACGATGAGTGGTACTGACCAGGAGCCGTGTCTACAGTTTATATAACTTGCTCCCTTATTACGGCGACGATCATGGCCGGGGACAATTTTTGGCTCAGTTTGCTTGGGGCTCCCGTAAGTTGGCGGAGGGCCGCGCGCGTTTCACCGCGCGTGCCGCAGCGGGCCGCTGCGTCTGCGCCGCGGCTGCCATGGCGACCTCCCATGTGGAAGAAGAGGCCATGTGTCTTCGGGGCCGGATTGAGCACGGGTGAGAGCGCGGAGGAAAAACGGACTCGGCACGGCGGTGATATATCGTGCTCGCAGCGGACTGTGAGCAATCATCCTCGGTTCGTTAATTACGGGCTCGTTCTTAAGAGAACAAGAGCCCGAGGACATGACGGGGACCACGGGATGGGGATAAAGATGGAGCCCTCGGAACACGGGCCCTGCTCAAGCCGCGCTGTCGTTTGCCGAGAGCTCGCCGCCGTTCAAGCGAAGAGCTTGGGGAGTGATGCCACTCTTTCGAAGAGCTGAGGAAGAATTCATCCCGACCACATGCACGCCTGCAAGAGCTCTCGCAGACTGGGCCACGTTGCTGTTATTTACGATATACTCCCATTTGTATGAAATCAGTGGCTGTTTTTGCGCTGCTCCTCTCCAGTGCCTTTGCCGTTTCTCGAAATGTAATTGGAATTATCGATGCCTCTAACTCACCGATAGCGTTCTCGGTAGTGATATGATGTACTGGAAAATAATAGAAAGCAGTGTGGGCACCAAGGGGGGGGAGACAGGTTGAGGACACCACCCCAAGAATTGGCTGGGCGCTTTCTCCAGACCCTGACGAGGAGGGCGTTTTCTGACAATGCAGTTCTCCACCTTCAGGATGTGTGAACTCTACAGTAGCATGAGCACCTAAAGCTGCCGCCGCCCATTGCCTCTCCTCCTTTTGCCGAACCCGTTCTTCATACTGAATTTTACTTTTGATTTAATTTAATATTATTTATTGTTTAATTTCTCCTCACATTAAACAAGAGAAGTAGGGAAGGAAATGAACAATCCTGCTTACTTACTTTTTATCTCCAAAGTGGCTGAACCTTCCATTCTATCGCAGGTGACTAGTACATATCATGTGCTGCTTATAGATTCCTTTTAATAAGGACACAGTTTCACTAGCCGCACACTACTTTTGCAAAATTTTGCGCGACAGAATGGTTTATATTTTCGCACGCCTCTGCATAACACCTTTGAAATGCCGTTTCACAGTTCTCAGAGCAATTCCAATGGGCTGAGTGAAGCAGCTTATTTGCTGCTCGATGACTTTCTTGAAAACCATTCAGCGATCCCCTTAATAATCCAGTCACTCCAGTTCAATTCTGTCGTCTAATGAACTGCTTGCATTCTTTTTCAGCACAATGCCGCCATTACTCTCTAAAGCCTGCTGTATTTGATGCTACTGTTGACATATTTTCCCTCATATATCAAGCTCATTTCGCTCTTTCTTCTTGCGATAGAATGGTGTTGCCTTTACTAAAGCCTATGCCTTCCGCATAGGGATGACCGACACCCCAACCTGTGACCACTGCGGCCATGAAGAATCAATTGGCCATATATTGTGCTCCTGCCCGCAGTACAGTCCACAGAGGGCATGCCTAGCCACGAACTTGACCAACTGGACGACCAACCGCTATCCGAAAAAAGAATTCTGCAACATCGAAAGGACCTACCGTCGCAGAAGAAGGCCGTGCAAGCGCTTTTGCGCTTCTTACAATCTACCGGACTGTGTGAAAGACATTAACTGGAACGCCTTGTGTGTGTGTGTGTCTCCATGTGTGCACGTTCCTTTTTTTTGCGTTTTCCTCTCTGTCATCTTTCTAACCCCTATCCCCCATCCCCAGTGTAGGGTAGCAAACCGGAAACTCACATCTGGTTAACCTCCCTGCGTTTCCTTTTCATTCTCTCTCTCTCTCTCTTTAGTTTTTAGGTATGTCAGTTAAAGTGGCAAGCAAGGCCTTCCTGGTTTCTTGTCCAAGGACAGCGATAAAACGCGCTGGCATTTTGAATCAACCGGTCGCTACAAACAGTAAGTTTTCCGTCGAGTCATTCTACGCCTTCGAAAAAGATATCCGTGTTTCAAGCACACCCTAAGGATTTACATTAAGTGTTTTGTTGATAAGGCATAGCCGAAGTTAGCCTTTTTGGAACAGCTATACCATGTGTTTCAGTATAGACTACGTAATTCTCAAATATATGTTTTTGCAGGTAAAAATATGGCTTTTTCAGCATAGCATTACCAGCGTCTGCGGCCACCAGAAAACCGGTGAATCGTTTTAAGCAGTAAGGTGGTTAACTAATTTTTATAACTAGCTTTCTAACTAGTAGACTTAGGCGCCTAGTTGCAATTAAGAGATTTGTAGACGGTCGTTAGCAATAGCCATATCAGTTTTAGAATTTAGAAAACCCGATTACCCTTGGCGCTGTGGCTCGACAAAATTTGACTTTTTTTACTAGTTTTTTACTAGTTTTTGAGCCGCGGTGGCTCAGTGGTTAGAACGCTCGGCTGCTGATCTGGAGTTTCCGGGGTTCGAACCCGACCGCGGCGGCTGCGTTTTTATGGAAGCAAAGCGCTAAGGCGCCCGGGTGCCGTGCGATGTCAGTGCACGTTAAAGATCCCCAGGTGGTCGAAATTATTCCAGAGCCCTCCACTACGGTACCTCTTTCTTCTTTTCTTCTTTCACTTCCTCCTTTACGCCTGCCCTTACGGCGCGGTTCAGGTGTACGCCGATATATGAGACAGATACTGCGCCATTTTGTTTACCCAAAAACCAATTACTATTGACTAATTACGTGCACTGGAAAGGTTCCTTTGCCTGCATGTTTTTCGAAAGCGCATGTATTTTTGTACGATGTAGCCAAATTTTGTTGAGCCACAACGCCGAGGATAATCGCGTTTTCGAAATTCTAAACACTGGTATGGCTGTTAATAACGACCGGCTAGAAATCTCTAATTGCAACGAGTTGCCTAGCTGCGATAGCTAAAAAGTTAATTATGGGAAATTAGTTAACCACCTTACTACTTAAGACAATTCACCGGCTTTCTGGTGTCCGCCAACACTGGTAATACTATGCCGCAAGCCATATCTTTACCCCCCAAAAGTCTTCCCTGGAACACCTTGTATGTCAACGGATATGCAGTTACTGTCAGCAAATTGTACGAGTGCAGTTCGCACACCGGAAAACTTGGCGGTGCTTGTGCAAAGCATCGTGTACTGCAAAATCGTTCCGGTTCCACTAAGGATTAGTGTTCTTTTTGTACCAAAAAATTTTCTGCTTAAATCTGTTTAGAACATTTCTGAGCACCCCTTTCAAGCTACGCCGGATGCAATACAATGGCGAGAAAACGTCCGAGGCTCCTATGCTCGATAAAGCCACCACTAGTGGTTAAAATTAATGCATAGTTCTTGACTACGGTGTCCGTCGCTGGACACGGACTTCGTAAGTGCGTAAAACATCACATAATACTGCATTACAGCAGTGTATGCTAAAGAAAAACACGATGTTTCGACCGTTGTCGACTGAGAAATTCGGCGTAAACGCCAAGGCGATGCAAAGCTACGAAAGAGAAAGGTTGAAGCGGAGCGTCTTGGGCGTCGGGCGCCAGAAGAGCGAGCTCGCGAGCGTACAGCGAATGCGGAGAGTCGAAAGATGAAGTTTTGCTGCGGTAGCTTCCTGGGAATTGTTTTGGAGTTTCCAATCTTTTTCTCCGTCTCGGGTTTCAGAAAACTTGTTAATGATTCTTAGTAAAAATCAAGGGGAAATTTTCGAAACAATAGAGAAGAAAATGTTCCGACCACCGCTGTCAAGGAGAATATGAACTGGTTGCCTGCTTCGGATTCATGCTGCTCCTACATTCTAGTCTCAGATCCCTTGTCAACACTGAAGGGGGTGTCTGAGACCCTCCTGACTTTAACCGTTGAACCTAATCTAAATCTGCGTAAGCCAGTTTCAGTAAGGTATTGGTCTGGGCTAGTTGGCAACTCATCTTGGACACACAGTGCACAAAAAAGACGCCGACAGGTGAAGACGACAGACTAAGATGGGCGCTTAGTCTGTCATCTTCACCTGTATATGTTGTTTTTTGTACGATTTATATCCAAATTAAGCCGGCTTCTTTCAAATTTTTAACGCGCATTATGTGTTCAGTATAAGCAAGTTAATCCTCATCTTTATCCAAAATCAGACACGCCTGAGTTTGCCGTTATGAAGAGTTTAGTGACCATGGCGAAGTCCGGCACTGAGAAGGCTACTTTATATATGGACGAAGCCACAACAAGATGAAGTGCAGCTCTACTGCCGCACATGAGTAGCGGCAGAGAGTCAGTCGACGCCAGACGTATATAATAATTTCTTTTCTCCTCGAATCCAAACGTTTATTCACCTGCATCATGGCGTCGTCCTCTGTCGCGAGGCAAGAGAAACAGCTCCTATCGCTTGCAAAATTAGTCCGACGACGGAGATTGCCTGCAAACGAAAGTTCCAGCCGAAGACAATGGAGAACATTGAAGAGCCCAGGCGAAGGGTTAGGTTCACAGCACTCCTAAGACAACGATTTAATTCGGGCTCAAGGATTGTTTTTTGATCTGAATGCACAGGAAACTATTAAATTCTCTCATTGGGACTAAGACTTCCATGCACCGACATGAGTGAAATTGATTTTAATAAAAATTATAAGTTAAATTATGGCAGTTTTTTCATCAACTACTTGTTGACACATGCACCTTTATTTAGGCTTACACTTCTGTTCAGACATTCCAAACCAAAAACCCGTGGTTAGTTCAGCTTGGTATCTTCACAGTGAACACAGAGGGTAAGGTATACGGGAAGCACTTTTTAAGACATCAATAAGTGCACGAAACGAACATCTCTCGCAGGCGATTATACCAAGAATAGAACTTTCAGGAACC
Organism: Amblyomma americanum; assembly: GCF_052857255.1. Taxonomy (NCBI): domain Eukaryota; kingdom Metazoa; phylum Arthropoda; class Arachnida; order Ixodida; family Ixodidae; genus Amblyomma; species Amblyomma americanum. The sequence goes on from NC_135497.1 coordinate 104,021,273, forward strand.
TCAAGCTAGAAATTCGCGACTGATGTGCAGTGCTCTGTACGAAGGCAGCAGTACGTGAGTTTTGAGTGCTTTCAGTTGTGCTGTGGGTCAGGCACGTAGCCAGAATTTTTTTTCGGGAGGGGCTCGAGGCAGTTGTAAAGGGTGAAGCCGGGTGGTGGTTGGGAAGGGGGGGGGGGGGGGGGGCTATGGGTCCTTAATTACGATTTCACGCTGCTCTGCAACTGAAAAACGAGGGGCTATTTCCCCGCAGTCATCAACGTTGACATCTACGCAGTTAGACAACATAAATCAGTTCGCAGCGCAGCAGCTGGTGAATTGTGCGCTGCTGCCTGGGGTGCGGATGTCAAGTGCTGGCTCTTATTTACAGCACCGACGGCAGATGAGAAGAGCGCGAGTATAAGGCGCGGATGTAGGCACTGACCTTAAGGTGCTTCTCACGGTGTCCAGAAATGAAGCCCGACTCACCCTGTGATGTGTGAGAGAGAAAGAGAGATGGTTTATTGCGCGGAAGAGGTCGGCTGGAGGAACCTGCTCTGCCACTCCACAACCCGGAAATAAATGAGCACACCACTGCAATAACTCGAGTTTGCAACTATAAGCAGACATCGTCTTGTAGCGCTGAGGTAACAGTCTAGGTTGTAATCACAGAATTACATATGCCCGAGTCTCACTTTTCTCTTCCTTTTTCTTGGTGCCTCGAGTATTGCCGTTTGTTAAAACCGATCTCATGCGTGCTTATACATTACTCTGCTATGAAACTGGGCTTAGCAGGAGTAAACCGACAAGCGAAACGCCATGTTTGTGAAAAAAATAAAACATTCCTGCGTGAGAGAACACATCATGAAGGCTGGCTGCTTCTGGGACGGGTTGTGGTGAGAGAATTCGGATATGTTGGCGGCTTTTCTCCGCAATCTCCACAATTGTGTAGTATTAGATAACAGCAAGGATATGCCGATGAAATCAAGGCAGACGCTCAACACAAGAACTAGCATGCAAGTGTCAATAACTTTCTTCAGGAGCGTAGAAATTTTCCAATTATCCGCGGCAGCATGTGCTAGATTATGATTAGCAATAAATATGACTGCAGCGAAGGAATAGACGAACCACTGAACTAATAGGGCGTGAGCCAATGACATAATTGAACAAGCAAAATTAACCACATGTCTGAAATAAAACAAACAAACAAATAAACAGTGTACCGCGACTATGAAACGCAAAAGTAACAAAACAAACAAGTCGTAACTGGTTAGGCACGAATTTATCATCGAAGATAATTCACTGAGTCGCGCCTGTTTGCGCTTCGCGCTCTCTCGAAAGCTCAAGTAGTTCATCTGGGAAAGAGGTCAATGAGAGAATATAATGCACACATAAAAATAATGTTCTCGAGCTAATACAGAGCATGGCAGAATTTAAAAAAAAGAACCTCTTGAATTTTATCAAGCGGGGTACCAGACCCTACAATGCAAGAGTAAATTGTTTTACTTGTGTCATAGATGAAATACCATAGCTACAAAGCGTCTTATCCTTGTCTACTGGAGGCAAACAACGCCTATAAAGCTGTTAATATTTATCACCAAATTTAACAGACGTTGTGAATGAAGCATGCACGAATTCTCGGATGGAGACTCGCGCGATCTCTGCGCATTCATTCCCCTCATGATTACTTCGTGGCATGTTTCTTCGTGTGAACTCCTTTTTTAGGCGCACCCGCATATAAGCTGACTCTAAGCGTCCAGAGCCGCTACAGGAGGCAGAAACATTCCCTTGCCAGGCGCTGAGATTCTAACGCTGCAAGTACTGTGGAGCAAGAAAGTGCCGCATTGCGGGAGTTCGTGCGGGACTATATGGTGCAGACGTGTGCAAGTACCCACTTTTTAATGGGTATCATATTGTTCTAGTCACGAAAGACTAGACCATTCAGATATGAGAAAAAAGTAAACAGAAAAAGCGCAGTACATTACCTCTGGTTTAATGTAGGCGGATAAGCAACGAACCTGTGAGTGCATCTCAGTCGCATGTTCCGTAGTTTTCCATATTTATGTTGAAAAAGTAAGCCTCCTTGGCTTATTTTTGGTTTTGATGAGCTGTAAGAGATGCTATGTGTTGTCATCAAAGAAAAAAAAAATTGTCAAAGTGAGAGTTTTCATGATAAAACACTTTCACTTCACTTTGCATCGCGCAGATGGAGACATGTGTCAAGTTAAATTTCTTTTCGGCATCGGAGGAATACTTTTGATGCTCTTTTATCATTATACAATAGTCGAACAGTCGTCATAGTTCATGGGAACGCATTTCCGACCTGTGCACGCTGCCCATGAAAGCATCCCTGCTGCCCGTTATTATGCGTGCAAGTTTGTGAGCCCGATATTCTTTTCAGTTGACACTATAAACCGGAAAGGATTAAAAGGACTAAAAGAGAACTAACGGTTAGTCCTTCAGAAGTAACTGCGTGGCCAAAGCCATTATTCCCTCAGGGATTATTTGCAAAGGCAGCTGGTCTCCGCAAGTACTAAGCGTTCGTTGCGTGAGGTTGAAATAAAGCGAATCAAATGAAATAAATATGGGAAGAGGTTTCGCGAAAGGATTGCTGTCGCCGCTAATGTTTGTCTCGTGAATAATCGAGCCAATTGCAAGAAAAGCCGCTCTGAACGTACGGGGTTGGTCAAAAGTTTCCAGGCCACAGGATCTGCTTTCGAGCAATATGGCTGGCCATTTACGTCATCCTCGAAGCTGAATATATCTTTACGGGGTAGGAGCAGCATCATTCTCACCTTTCACAAACCTGTTAGATTCATAGCGGTGTTAAGCGCCCGACTGTTACGTTTCAGAGCAGACCCTGTGGCCTGGGAACTTTTGACCAACTCTGTACCTCTAGGCAACCTGTTGCATGAACGAAAGAATTTCTAGAGAGGAAGTACAGAACCACAAATGACTCATCATGCGCTAAATAAATTCGAAAAAAGTATAGAATGAGACATTTTCTTTTTTCGGTAGCTCGTGCTCTATGCCGCTTCTTGAACGTTGGTAGATGATCATGAGTATCGTCCGGCTGTGCGCTGGGCTGCTCATATGAAAGCTGTCTCTCAGTACCGCTGAACGTGCAATGACTGGGGCTCCTTCCAGACTGTTTCGGTCTTATGCTGGCCCGTCTCAATGCACAAATGCTAATACTCGTGTTAAGAGGCCATCGTTAAAGGCCTCTAATAGGTGGACTGCATTTAACTGTGCCCAGATCACAGAGTGCGAATGTCTGATTAGTTTTCTGTGCTAGGCAGCTTAAGGTAGATGAGAAATTCTAAGTGGCTGCAAGGAAAACGATGGAAAGATATTATCGTAACAGCAGCATAAACTCATAATATGAACACTTCGAGCGAGCGAGGCTGGAACCAAGAATGAGGGCTTCACACTCACGCATGCATTGTGACGGAGCAAGAAATGTGGACCAGAAAAACTACCAAACCGACATTGGGCCGGCCACCGCCTCCTCCCGCTATGTCTCCCGCGCCATTAATGCATCACGCTAAACAAGCATTTATAGTGCAACAGCCTAACGACACGAGGCCATAGGAAGGCCTTGCACTGCAAATCATATCTGACCAACGTGCCCACCAGTTCATGTTGTATACAAGCATGTGTCTGAACGAAAAGGTGCCTGCAAAACTTTTCTAGAGCTTAGCAGTGAAAGACACTCGCAGCTGCTGCCGATATAAAAATGGAGAAGTAGAGTGAGCGCTGAACGTCCTGCGCTGACGTTTGCGAATGACATGAAGCACACTGCATTGTTGCGGCTTGCCGCTGGACGGACAGGGACAGAGGAGCGCGACGAGAACAAAAGCGCGAAGATGCAGAAGAGGCGGAGGGCATTTACTGCCGCCGCCGCAACATGCCAGGGAAAACATGCGCTCGACTGTAGGCCACACGGGAGCAGCGGTGGATGAAAGAAGGGAGCAGAGACTACAACTCCACACGGGTGGGACAGTTGCGCTGTCTCTTGTGCACGTTGGCAGCAGTCGTGCCGCCATTCTCGGAGCGAAGATAAACACGTGTCCTCTCGTCCGATGCCACCGATCGTTTTCGCTTCTTTCGGGGCGTAAAAAACCCGAGGCGTAAAGAAAACGACGAGAAAAGCACCGGGAGAGGGCGCAAGACGAGGAGGTGGTGGCCCTCGCTGGCGCACGGCGGTGCGCCGTCGGCGGCGGCACGGCAGCCCGCGGCGACCGTTTACAGCCGACCATAACCGCAGTCAGCGCTGGTCGGCATGTGCAGCGCAGACGATCCGTTCGTGCTTGGTGCGTTTTTCTTGCCGCGGTCCGTTGTTTGGCTCTGGCCGCACGGGAGACTCGTAGCGCGCCGATGACGACGAGGCCGTGCCGGCGACCCCGGCCAGGCGTCCCAATGGTGCGCCGGGCCTCGGGCTCGGGTCTCGTGTTACGCTCGCGGCTGCCGGGCCCACCCACGGAGATTCCGCCAGCGATCGCTTCCCACCGAACACCTAAACAGCGCAAGTGCCCGGGTGGCCCGACGTTTTGTTCCCCGAGCAGTGCCCTCGCGAATCGGAAGGTATACAGCTTGAGCGAGGCACTGAAGGACGGGCCTCCCCCCACCCTCCCACGTGCTCTGCCAGCGCACATGCCCGATGACGCCTGGCGCTTTTGCGCCCGGCGACCACTGTGGCCTTTAATGACGCCGGTAAAAGTCACGAGAGCATGGCGCGAAAGGAGACGCACCAGGATCGGAACTCCGGCTAAAGGCCGCTGTGTATTGTTACTTTGCGTCGCCGATGCGCAGCGTCGTGCCAAAAGCCAGAGAGGATGCTAAGTTTAAAGCGCAATAATCTGCCTAGCTCTGAGACGGATTCCTCTTCGTTCAATAAGGTCCCTGCTTGTGTGCATTGTGTGTGAAGTTATAGCTGGCAGCTTCGGATTCTCGTCCATGTTTGCATAAGTATATATATATATATCCGAAGCTGCCAGCTATAACTTCACACAATGCACACAAGCAGGGACCTTATTGAACGAAGAGGAATCCATCTCAGAACTAGGCAGATTATTGCGCTTTAAACTTAGCATCCTCTCTGGCTTTTGGCACAACGCTGCGCATCGGCGACGCAAAGTAACAATACACAGCGGCCTTTCCAGTAAATATATATATATATATATATATATATATATATATATATATATATATATATATATATATATATATATATATATATATATATATATATATATATATATACACTGGAAGTACCTTCCACGAAAGCCAACCGGCAGTGCAAATAACTTGAATGGCGCCTAGCAAGTCGATTTATATACAGTACTATAACCTGGCTGTTATTACTTTCCATTAATCAAATAACAGCACATATTATTTTCTCTGTTCATCTTATTGTAATACTTAATATCATATGCCGTCACTAAATGCGCATCAGAACAGCAAATGTGTTGACACAGTCAATACTGAGCCATCCTATACACTGTACACACCCGAGTATTGACTGTGCTTGTGTAAGAGCCACTTTCCCCAACTTGGCAGCCAATATTAAAAAAAAAACAGAAGTCTGCGAGAGCTGCCTTATTCTTACCGTATACACAATAACCTGGGGAGACGTGACCTCACCCGTAAAATTTCTTACGAGCCTGTTTTACTGCGAGCTTTGCAGCTTGTCAGCCCATCGTCCAGAAGGCCACCAGGCCCACACTAATTAGTCTGAAAAATGCGGGTCGTCGCGCAGTCTCTCATATTGCGCCGTAAAAATCTCTTGGAAAAAATTGTGGTACTTGCATGAGTGTATACGGTTACTGCTCGGTCACCTTCCGACAATATATTTTTTTTTCATTCCTTTCTTTCCATCTAACTTCACGGATGAATAGACTTCGACTTGTAGCGGAAGCTCACGTAGAACTACTATTTGCATTTCTCGACTTGCTCGGCGGAGAGGTGACTAGAAGTGTTCACACATCTGATTTTGTAGTGCTTAAATGTGGCGCCCAGCGAGGAGTCTTTTCGGTAAGCCTCATAGCAACGGACAAATAGAAATAAACAAGTGCGGTCGGGCTCACAGCCTAAAAAGCTTATAGGCAATGCCGACAGGAAACCGAAATGTATCGACACTTTCACTTCTCTCAGGCACAATGTGCCAGAAAATCGAATGACAACGCAGTGCTGTCAAAAAGAGGAGAATAATGCTTCCTTTCGTTTCTAATTTACACACGATTTAGGATGGAATGTTTTCGCCTTCCTCCCTGTAACAGTAAAATATACGATCATAATTCTTTAAAAACAATTATTTCAAGATGCTTTTAAGTGTGTAATAAACCTTGGCGTCGCCATAAAGGAAGAACAACAATATAATGGAGGCTCCCAAAATATATTCGGCAATGTAAAATAAGCGAATTGGAGGTCATTTTGGGCCCGTTGATGTTTTTTTGTTTTTAGAATGGCATGTTGAGAGGAAAAAGAAAGCAAACAGAAATGACAACACCCCAGCGCTTCTCCTGACTAGATTCGGGAACTCGTGTTCAGATTCAAGCGTTGCCATTGTAAGAATGCCTGTAGGTACTCATGCTCTTTGCTGTAAATATTAGTCGACGACAAACATTCACTGTCGGACTTTCTTTACGACGTAGCACGTCTATCTCTCGCTCCTTCTCTTTTGGTGACTTCCAATCGCAGAGTTGGAGCACTTCTGGAGCAACGTTTCCTGCTCTTTTCGGAGCAACTGTATTCCAAACGCAGATCTGAGGCACGGATCGAGTCTTCCAATCGTAGACAGGGAGCGGTTGCCGAGCCGAGATTGCTCCGTGGAGCAGTCGGGACTGCTCCGCCGAAATCGGCGGATCCTACCGGAAGTTTGCGTGACGTTCTTATGCAGCGGCGATAGCGGCGCCCTACATGCTCTGGCCAGAGCAAGTGCACTCCAATCGCAAATTCAGGCCGCGCGCTCTGCGCCGGATTCAGGCGCTCTGTCACAGAGCGTGCAGACCGCTCCGGGCCTGCGATTGCATTTCACCATTTATTTCTCTCTCTTCTCACTCCCTTCATCCTTTTCTTCACGACGTTGTTCAGGCGTACATCCAATATGAGACAGTTACGGCGCCTTTATGATGCTGTTGTTGTCCAGGCTTCTAACGGCGCATACAGCAACTTTATCTTTCCTCATAACGTCTTCCTCCTGCTCTTATCCAGTTTGCGATGCAGAATCCTTCTTATCGCAATTCTGTATTTACACTGCTGCTTCTGCGGAGTGTACCGGGGTGAAACCGAGGAATTCAGGGGTGTGGAAACATACCTGGTGTTTCAACGAACGCTTTCGAGAACTCCTAAAATAGGGTGGTTGAAATACGAATAAATTCTTTCGAGAAAAAAAACAAACTATCAGCTGCGGCGTTCGTCAGTAGTTTTGAAAACAATACTAATTAACTGGCTACTTGACTAAAATTTACACATGAACTTTGTAATTAGCACAGTTTGGCGGCTAAGGTTGAAAGCGGATTCACAGAAACGGACCAGACGATGCCATATCACTTTCTGAAGCTAAGAAAAAGTCGTTCTGTATACCTTTGCAGCGTGAGGAGATCCGGTGCCCTTTTCCGCACAAAACCGAAGCAGAGCGCATGAGGTACAGTAAGCTAGAACTTAGTGCAAGCCCAGCATCCGCCGGCGACGTGTTACAAAGGTGCCCCATTCGAACAGTGCCTTTGATACCGCTGCATACACTTTATTTTGGTTCGTCGCCCTCAAAAACGACGCCCGTGTACTTAGCGATGACTATCCTTTTTCTTTCACCAAGTAGGATGCAAACGAAAGTACATGCCGTGGTATAGTGGAGCATGCAGTTAACATTTGGCGCCGTAGACACCGCAACACGTGGTTTAGAAAATGATTTTTTCTTAAGTTTCAAAAATCAATGCTGCATCGACTTCTTCGTGACTGCAGTCCCACCTTTGGCCCGTAACCACCATTCTGTAATACTTGAACAGTTCATCAATAAATGTACGTTAATTACCTAGCTATATAGCGTTGTTTTTAAAACAGAACCTACTCCGAGGAGTAGACACTACGTTATATGCGGACAACATTTGCATCTGGAGCTCACTGCGTTTACATTACGTTACAGAGCAGAGCCTACAGAGAGCATTATTCAACATCTCGAAGTGTTTGCCACCTCGAGGTCTTTTTCTCTCGCCGGAAAAGACCGTGCCATGGCCTTTAAAAGAATATTAATGAACCGATATCCACTCCTTCTGGACGGACGTGTGCGCTCCCCTATGTGCGAACTCAGATGTTCTTCGCTATTGAGATCGATAGGAGCCTCTCGGTCACCGAAGTTATAGCATCGCAGATATTCGGGTATATGGTGTGAATACGATGGGGCAGTAACTGCCGTTTACGTTGAAAGAGGACTGCGTTGTTTTGTGACGGTACTCCAACGATTATCTAGCACGAGCAAGAGAGCACTGGAAGCAGCGCGGAACAACTGCCTCCGGTTCTGTCCAGCGTCCCGAAGCGATTTTCTTCCTCGGGAGCTGTAGCGGCGGACGCTGCAGGTGTCTACCGCTATATGTCATCACCCCCCTGGAAACAATGCGTATTCACCTCCGGCATGTCCTTCAGCGCATTCACATGACCCACAGCAACGCTGGCTTTGGTGAAGCCGTTCATTTTCTACACCTCCCAGCCCTTACTTAGCCAGCGATATTATTAATGCGATTGCATTAAAAGCCTCACGGGCCAAATTACCTCGTCGGTGAAAAAATTCGCTTATTGTCTGGAGGGAAGGACGTCAGCCCACCGGATAATTCGATTGCCGAGAGGAAGGGACGTCATCAACTGGATAATTCCCATCGACCATAGGAGTGTGACTTCACCAGAAAGGAAGTGACATCACTTCCGGCAACGGTCGGTGCCACCGGCTTTTAATTTGATCGCATTGCCAACTCATAGTGTGATTAGCTGCTGGTATGCATATTTCCCCCGTCTTTTCCTGCCTGGACACTGGACAACGAAAATGCAAGCGAAGCGGCTCGGAAAGGTCTCCAGCCCAAGAATTTCAGGGGGATTTTAACGCGACAGCGTTAATGCCCCCTGTCGCAGAAAGCCGGTGTCGTCGGCGTCGGCGGCGTTGGCCGTGAGCGAAAAATCCTCCTCCTCGCACTCCTCCTCCTCCTTCTTGCAATGTACCCCACTGCCCCAACAGATAGCGCTCGACGGCAGCGACTCCCGCTCGTCTCATTCGGGCGCAGTGGGGCCGTGCGGGCACGCAGGAATCACGCGGCGAGCGGCGAACGCAGCGCACATCTAAAGCGCGTTCACCACGATGCTTGCGGCTTGCTGCCCGTTCGTTCGAAGCGGAAGCTATGCTGGCGTTCGTGGCATCGGGCTTGTCGAGAGCGACGTGCCGACGAACTACGACTGCAGCTTGAGTCCCGCGCGTTTCGGCAAGGCGCCTGGCAGCGCTTCTACGTGGTTTGCCGCTCCGCGCGTCCGTTCCACCGTACGTAGCAGAGCGATTTGTCTAACGGGCAAGGCGTCGCGCCGAACGGGCGATGGCGTTCCGTGGACTCCCTAGCAGTGCTGCAACACGCTGTCGTGTTCCACTCTTAAAGGGGAAGCTTAAGCGTCCTCCAATTTTTCTTTACAAAATGTGATGCGTTCTAAATGGCCAAAAAAGTACGCCTATGAGAAGAGAGATCGGCTCTTGAGCTTGCGATCTCATCATTGTCTTATTCCATTTACCCACACTTACAATCGTGACTCCCGCATAGACTTTGTCACCACCTGGTGACTGTTTGCCATCGTATTCGACTGGCTCCCCGTTTGCGAACTGCTTCCGATACCTTAAGAGGTATCGACACACACACTTCGACAGCTCTGGTTCAGTTAAAATAGTGAAACACGTTCTCTTAGAATGGTCACCTTACGCAGATGAGCGAGCATATATATATATATATATATATATATATATATATATATATATATATATATATATATATATATATATATATATATATATATATATATATATATATATATATATATATATATATATATATATATATATATATATATATATATATATCAAATGAAGTAGTCTCGCTCAAGTGCCAGTAACCATGAATTGTGTTTTAAAGGCCGCTTTGCCTGACCGCCGTGCCTTGAAATTTTAGTTTGCTTATTTGTACCACACTGGACTACTGGACGAAGTCTGAAGCCTTTCTGGGTACATTTTAATGAGTATTCGCTGTGCACTTAACTTTTTTTCTGCCCACTTGCACGATGTGAGACTTGTTGACTAAATCTAAACATCTTGCACATAATCTATTCCTGTACTTGTAATTCAGTGACCGCATATTTTTTCTTCTTTTCATTTTTATTTTTCTATACCGTTCTCTTTCCGCCTCTATCTCCAAAAACCCCTACCCAACGCAGAGTAGCACGTAAGCGTGGTTCTCAGGCCAAGTAAATTTTCTCGGCCTTTCATTAAAGAGCTTCTCTCTTTCGTCGTTAGCTTTAGTGTCTAAATACTTCTACCGAGTCGCTTTCCTGGCGCAGAATGATTAGCCTCTTCTTATTGCTCATGACTCGTAACCATTTCTGAACAACAGTCTATACACCGCGTCGCATCTCCCTGCGCTCACCGATGGTCTTTACCTCCCAAAAGATGTGTTCTAATCAGGCGCCAAATGCGCGTGCGGGATGCATGACTTGATGCAGTCTGGCCTTGGGAGGGAAAAGCATAGACTCTGAGTTTTCTTTTTTTCTCACAGTGATAGTTGCATGTAGCGCACTTTCATTTCCATCTTGCCCTCAAACCGAAATTGCCATTTGTTCTGGCTAAATGGCACCAGCCCCGTACGTCGTAACCTAGGGCTTTTGCGTACACTATATTGACTCAGGGGAATGTTGCCCATTTGGGCCAGGGAGAGGGTGTTCTAAAGAATAGGGCGGTCTCGGAGTGGGCGATAACATGGCTTGGCGGCTAAAGGGGGTACCGGGGGGGGGGGGGGGGGGCGGCACAGCTATTGCTGTCTATCACTGTCGCTCCGAACCAGGGTGAGAAACCTGGGAGTTTCTCCGTTGTCTTCTTTGCGCTCCAATTGCTGTTGTTGCTATTGTTGCCTTAGTGACATGGCTGTTAGCGCTTTTACATTCCCCCTCTCTTCGTCGTTTTCTTTATCTCGCTGCATTCATTCATAACAGGAAAACGCACTTCATTGGAAATTAGCTTCACAGTCTTGCAGCTTTTATCCGTGAAAGTTCGCGAACATGTACGCTCGCACAATGTCAGACACATTTCAGCGACTTCGGGAGATTGTTTCAGCGACTTCGGAAGACAGGCGGGATTAGCCTTCCAGAGGCCTGTCGGCAATAGCTCCGCCTGAGTCATTGATCTAAGAGATTGTGTCTCTACCACAGATCCAAAAGGCCAGTGTCCTCTAAAAAACATCAGTGGATCTCGACGCTAATCGCAGCGGAGCGATAAGCTTTTGACTGCGTACACTCACCCAACTCGCGTTGTGCACTAAGCAAGACGTGGAGGGCATGCAGAAACAAAATCTCTCTGTCATGTCCCCCTTACTCATCTGACATCATCTATAGGACTACCCAGCTTCTCCGGTGTTATCAATTCCTGTCGAATCATCCGCCTTTCAATGAGAGCAGCGCGGACACCTTGTTCGCTGACTATCCGCGATGCGGCGAGCTCTGGCGTGTGGGTGCATGACGTCACTGAGACTGCGGCGCCGCAAGGCGTGTCCTATCGTCTCCACGAGCCGGCGCTGTCCGGCTTAAGCTGCCGGTGAACTAGCTGCCTGTTAGGTCGTCTGCTTTCAAATGGGAGCAGCGCGGACGCCCCGTTTACTGCATGGTTATACGCGATATCTTGCGCTCCAGATCGGGACCGCGGCTTTGTCAAACAGGCAGATGGTGAGGACTGGATTTATTCAAAAGGAAAGCAACAAACTCTGGACCTGTATAGAATATGTGAAATGCAAACCAGGAAAGAATTGTCTTATGATAATTCAAGAGGCAGCGCCCTGACGATTGAGCACACATGAACACAGACGTCACCGGCATTCTTTGTAGGCATCATAACACAATAGGACAAAAAGAACACCTAGAATTAATATTCCCAGATCCGCCCGGGGTAGTCTATACAGACTATCAAAAATATGCGTGACTTCTAAATTCCTCAAAAATTTCTAACCGTCTGTCAGAAGAAGGCGGCCGCCCTTGTTATAAGCTGAAATGCAAAATCTGCTCACATATGACTGCGTCACTTCTGATTATCAAGTCAAAATTAAAGGCACATTCTGCGGTGACACTTCAAACGTAATTTATTTGCTGGAGTGTTCTGTGTCCAATAACAATAGAGAGGAAAGCCGAAACCCCTGTTCGATTACGCTTCGACAACCACAAAGCTCACTGCGCTCCTCTCCACAACCTACCGCTATTAAACACATCAGGGTTCCCGGTCGCTCATTCGATAAATAAAATTCACTATTTTACAATTATATTTATATATCAAATTTGACGCTGTTTCTGCTGACTTAAACGACCGTCCCGGCGCACTGTATTGTCAGCCATGGTAATTAACAGTTATGTTTCCCACATTTGTGCTTTCGTCTAGGAATTCGAAATTTTTAATGTATCTTTCAGTGACATATACACCATCACCCGCGAAACTGATATCGCATCAAGTGCATGCTCTGTCTTGTTCTTGAGTTTATGTAAAAGTGGTATTGATGGTTGCTGTTGTAAAAGCATATACCTGTGTACCACTGTGATGAAGACGTTCCCAGCCGAAACGTCAGTAAACCCTTGTTTGGTTTTAGGGGGTTTAACGTCCCAATACGACTCAGGCTATCAGGGAAGCCGTAGTGGAGGGCTCCGGAAATTTCGACCACCCGGGGTTCTTTAACGTGCACTGACATCGTACAGTCCACGGGCCTCTAGCACTTCGCCTCCATCGAAGTTCGACCGCCGCGGCCGGGATCGAACCCGCGTCTTTCTGGTCAGCAGTCGAGCGCCATAACCACTGAGCCTCCGCGGCGGCAGTAAACCCTTGTGCTTTCAAGCGTATTAGTCTAATGTATAAGTGTATAACTTCTGGTTCGTAGTGCATTCTTCGTAACTGGTGTGTGTGTGTTTGTGTGTGTGTGTGTGTGTGTGTTTAAAAGAAAGGCGCTCTGTCCCGTTCTCTTCTCTTTGTGTGTGTGTGTGTGTGTGTGTGTGTGTGTGTGTGTGTGTGTGTGTGTGTGTGTGTGTGTGTGTGTGTGTGTGTGTGTGTGTGTGTGTGTGTGTGTGTGTGTGTGTGTGTGTGTGTGTGTGTGTGTGTGTGTGTGTGTGTGAGTGTGTGTGTGTGTGTGTGTGTGTGTGTGTGTGCGTGCGTGTGCGTGTGCGTGCGTGTGTGTGTGTGTGTGTGTGTGTGTGTGTGTGTGTGTGTGTGTGTGTGTGTGTGTGTGTGTGTGTGTGTGTGTGTGTGTGTGTGTGTGTGTGTGTGTGTGTGTGTGTGTGTGTGTGTGTGTGTGTGTGGTTTTGGAGCCTTAAAAGTACAGTGAATAGGAGAAGAATCTCACTTGCACTAGGTTTGAAGACACTCATGGTACAGCATCTTCAAACCTCCCGCAAAACAATCCCCCGCTTCTTCTGAAAAATCTCTAGGACCTAGGACCAAGAAACGAGATGGCGCCACCAGTGCACTCGCTGAAAAAGCGGCCTTAAGCCTGGACTCCATGTACGCGAAAACTCACGCGTACGCGAAGGCGACGGCGGCAAGCGACGAGCGACGCCGTCGCGCGAAGCAAAATGCATGTGTCGCTTGCCGTGTCGCTCGAATCTGCACCCACAGAAAATTTCGCTCGTCGCTCGGAAGTTCCCCACGCGACTGGCCAATCAGAGCCCCCCAAAGCCGTTTCCGGTGTGTCCACGGTTTCTCACGGGCACATCTCACGAAACCAGCCCGTCGTCTTGGTCATCGCCACCGTCGAGAAAATATTTGGTTTTGTAGCTGAGAGGCAGACCCGCACGACTTAAATAATTAAAACAATCTACTTGTTGGGTGCGGAGGGCTAACAGCATTTGGAGCGGGCTACGCAAGCGGGCGTACTGCAGGGAGAGATGCGTGCCGAGCCGCGGGTACCGGCGCTCGATCCACCGTGCCGCTGCGCTCCAACTGTGCAGAAACACTCGCGGCGCGCATTCTCACTGGTAAATTATAGTTTGCGCACTTACAATCGAACTGCGGTGACAGTTTATGGGAGTGTTTTTACTAAGCCGGAGTGCACAGGCACCGAACGAGAGCACACCTCCCCCGTGAACTCGTGATGTGACTTCGTCTCCGCAAGCACGCCTTTGGCTATCTCCACTGCCGCTACACCGCTGCCGTAGATGAAATATTCCTTTGGCCCTGACTATGAGGCACACTAACAAAATTTTAAGAGAGAGAGCAGGTTACGGGCGTGTTTCTAAGCTTCAGTGCGCCAAGCACGGAATCCGTTGCGCACGTCGCGGGTTCGCGTCGCCTGCCGCCTTCGCTTGCATGGAGGTTGCCCACAAGCGACGGAGCGAACGCCAGCCGTCGCCGCCGCCGTCGCCTTCGCGTTCGCGTGAGTTTTCGCGTTCGTCACCCCAGACGATGCGAATAAACGACTTTTTCTTGTCGATTCAGGCAGGTACCCCAACAAATCTGGTATAAAACAATTCTGCCGAAGAAATGCCATTCCTGGGCGAAATTTCAGCTCGAACAATTCACCGGTTTACTTGTGAGAAGCATTCTACGCGCTGCATGTGCTCCCGCTGGAAAACTTATGCCACGTAGTACACTCTTACTGCCAGCTACCTGTACGGTTTTCATCGCTCCGGTGCGCGATGGGAACCACATGCTCCTCAGTATTGAAGACTTATAGTAGGGTGGCTCTTATAGAAAATCACGAACAAACAAAATTGGCATTCGACAAGCCTCATGAAGCCAATCCCAGCTGCTGGCTGCCTGTTTGGCGCCAACGTTTTCGTACTTGCCATGCGTACATGGGCAACTTGGGGTACTTGTTGATAAGAACGGAAAACTGGGCGAGGTGGTAGGGAATCATGTTTAACTGCGCAAAGAAACGAAGACAGAGAACAAGAAGGCACGACACGGCCGCACTTGTTGCTTGCGCAAGCCCGGTTGAACGGTGCATGAATCTTCATATCGGTCGAGGTCTGTCCTTGCAGTGCACTAACGTTTTCAGTCGAGCATCTTCGAAGAGAGCTGAAATGGCGGCAGCCAATCTCTAAAGTGGTGAGTGTTCGGTTCGTCTTTCTTCGGAAAGGAGCGTGTCTCGGATCCGTCAAATATGACGAGTTAGCGGCGGCAGTTTCGACGGCTGACGAACCGGCGCGTAGACGAACGCATCGAACTTTTCGCGTTTGCCTAAAGTGACCATATTTTCCCCAGACCCCAAAGCGGGACATAAGCGGGACGTGGGTTGGGGACCCCTGAATTACACGGCTAGTAGTTTAGACATTCACTTTTTTTTATTCTATCCATATCATGCAGCATTTCTTTTCCTCCAGCTTTGACCTAGCTGGAGCAAACATCTAATACTTCTGGCTTGAATGGATCTTCTGCAGCAGTCAATTTTTGCAGATGTGTCCGTGGTACTGTTCACATGTCATGTGCCCATTCACTTTGAGCATCAGCAGCGCTTTAAGTGTCGTCTTCTCTGCAGACCACAGCTTGTTCATCAACGAAAACGCCCTCGCCACTGTGGCATTTATTCCTGGAAAGCACATGCAGTACTCAATATATAATTGCCCTCATGTTGTCGCAAGGCACATCTTTCGTCTCAAAGTGGTGGAGAACTTCCACCCGCCGTTCCCCGTCCGGCTTCTTTTGGCTCTCCCATTCCTCTAGGTTTTCAGTCGTGACATAATGTGAAACGTTACCGGCTTCGTCAAATAAAGCATTCTCATCAAGACCGATGTGACTGAACTCTGGAGTTATGAGCGCCTGCCTATGGCTTGTTTCTTCCATAATTTAGGCTGGTTTGGTGGAGCTAGGCAGAGCAGGTGTAGCCAGTGTAGCGAAGGCGGGACAAAACGCCGTCCCGAAAGCATGCTGGCGGGACGGCGGGACGAGACCTGCAAAACATGGACATGTCCCGCCTAAATTGGCACGTCTGGTCACTTTACGTTTGCCAGTGATGAAACTTGTCGCACTACATCTGCCGATATATAATGTCAGCCAGGAGAACCGGGTGCAACTAACGCTTGAGTTGAAGCTAATACATCCGCACGCACGTTACTGAGCATGCCTTATTGTGACGATTGCTCGGAGGTCTGCAATGATTATCGTGCTGTGGACAGGCAGGAACATGCAATTGATACTGAACAGCATCGCGATATCGCCTGTGCCCAGTATAAGTGAATGACCCCGAAGTTGCAGAGATGACCTTTCTGCATTCCTGTTCAGACTTGGCCAGTGGAATCTGGCACCTCGCATGCATCCATGACTGCTCCTCTGGGGGTGCTGCGCAAGCGTTCGTGCTTTTCTTCTTTGCCTAGAAATGCCTAGGAATTAACTCGGTAGTGTACACATTGCCGGTGGAAAGTAATGCCATTTCGGCATTGCTGAACGGGATCGTTAAGCAGTGAGCTTCGCCAGGGAGGTGCCCCGAGAGAATGCGGCTAGCACCGTATCTATAAACCAACCTAGACAATGATACGCCGGTACTGCAAAGCATGTCATGCTTACATCAAGTCTTGATGACGAGACAGTCTGCAATTTTTCTCTCAGTGCTGGCATATCATTTGCCTCAACATGAATAAGTGTGAGTGCACATCCTGAATATGTGCATAGATGGTGACTGCGTGAGTAGAATATGTACTATTATAAGTTATTGTGCGCATAGCGGGGCAGGTCCGACAGGTTTTAGGTCATTATTAACATATAAGTGACGCTACGGTGGAGCAATTGCTGGCAGAACAAGCAAGGCTAATCCCACCGGTAGCATACAACAACTCCACTGACATCCTGAGCAAGAACTCTTATGCTGATTAATAAAAATATTACTCGTGCAAGGATGGCCGTTTATGGGCTCGCTTATTTTTGCGGGCATCATTCAGCTTTTGTTAAGTACAGCATCTTTGCTGGAGTGAAGCAGGCATGTTTTTCTGGTCTTATTCATTGCAGGGTCATATCCAGAAGACACTTCTGCTTTAATGGGAATGTTGCATTCCTGCGTCTGTTTTACATAAAGAAACTGCTCCTGTGGCATGTGAGCCTGGGCAGTTAAGTTTCTCTTTTCATCTGCAAAAGCTTTCAAGCTAAAACTGTGCTTTGCGTTTATGTGTAGTTTTTAGACATTGAAATTTGATATTTGAAGGCAAAAGCCTTGGCTCATGGCTGTGCGCAAGGCCTGTCTGCAGGAAACGTGTGCACGAAATGTCCGCCCCACCTGTCAATCAAAGGAATTTAAAAAATGTAAGAAGAATAGGCAAAACAAAAATAACACAAAATAGAAATAAAATAAAAACAACAATGAAAAAGAAACAAATATATAAAATTAAGAAAATAAAAAGAATAAAAAATGGAGGGAGAGAGGACACGGATAGGCTTTTGGCTTTCGCTTTTCCGCTCATAAGCAGACTAAGTGTAAATAATTTTTTTTGTTATACATTTTCAGCAATTTTGTTTTCTTTAAACAGACTAGAGACAACAAATCGCAATTTTTGTTCTCCATAAGGATTGATTCTATGGCTCTCTCTGGCTATGTTGGTGTTGGTCCTACCCAAGAAGACGCATTTGTTGCCCAGAAAAAAATTATTCGATCATTTGAGCCACTCAATTCAAACTCGTGTCATCTGGGCGAAACAGACCCTGTGATCAGCACCAAAACAGCCCCTGTGATCCAAAATTTTAATCTAGGACACTGACATTTTCATGCTCTTCAGGCAAACTAACAGGAAACATTTTGAATATTTAAGCAATTTAAAATTATACTTGCTTTTCATCTTAAAGCATACAATTACAGTTGACATGTTTTTTGCCAAATGTATTAAATAATAAATTACACTCTAGGACCTACTTTTATTGCTTGAAATGGATTTTATAATAAAGCACATGACACATATAACTGTGTCTATGTTATGAACCTTGCTGAAAAATAATAACAGAAATGGCCCATTTTTTCCATCCCATGTAAAGAATAAGGCAGGCGTGCTTTTAGCAGAAGCATTGATGCATTTTTGTCTGCAAAATTCTGTGCACTGATTTCTGTGTGTGGATTTTAGGGATGGTTTTTGTATATAGTGTGCAGTCTAGGTGGGTGTGTCAAAGCAGTCAGAGCACTGTGTAGAGTGTACCATCTCTGGTCATGCAGGCCCTTGCAATAAGTGCTTTCAAGGAAGTCTCCACATATGCCAAAGCCATTGCAAACATCATGCCTGCAGAGATGCTTGCCACAAATTTCGTCCACTGGAGCAGGTGTTACAGTGCAACCTGTTTCACTCATTTCTGTGCTCAAAAGGTGAGCTATGGAATGTTAGACATAGATTTTTTGCGGCAGCCACTCCCATGGAATCTAACTTTTTATGGTACTACATAGTTGCTAACAGTTTTTTAAACTTAGAATTGGGAGCTGAAAGAATTGTACTGTGTGGTTACATAGATTTCTTGATGCTGGTGAAAGAAGTTTAATCTGTTTTGTGCTGCACAGATCCTCAGGCATTGACATACATATGTCCGAAAATTACTGAGGAAGATAGCTACAATTTCTTGATTCCTACCCACTAGGAGCATGATCACCAATACTTGCGCAAACTCAGAGCATGCAGCAACTCGTGCTTCACATGCCTCTGCTAGGCATCATGAAGGTATGTATCTGTCAACTTGCAGCAAATGTCTATTTCTTTTAATGCACCATAAAGTTTCAATGGCATTAAGATTTGTTTATTACGCACTTTTGTATAACTCAGCTATGACGTGCTGGTAAAATGTTAAAACCACTGCAGCCGTGTTAAGAGCCTCTTAGCAATGTAAAAAGATAGAAATAATGAGTTTGGTCCCTACAATGTCGAAGCAGCAACTAGTGTATAAATTGCTCTGTAATAGACGGCTCTGATTATTTTAGGCTCCTAAGCTGTGTTAATGTGCACATGATATCACCTTGCACCGGTTAGAGTGCCTGCTTCATGTGAAGGAGGGACTGCTTTCAAATGTTTGAAAACAACCACTGGTTAATAAAAAAAAATGTCTGTTCAGGACTGCAATTGCACATGCTGTGCAGCCTATTCGTAATTAACAACTCAGAGGATCAGTGAGGCTATTTATAACGTTTTTTCACTTGCAAGCCAACACCACAGCAGCCTACAAGGACTGTGCACATTACAAGAAGAGCACTACGATGCACAAAGAAGACCACTACGATACACACAGGAAGATAAATGACACAGTGGACATAGTGTGCAAAAGAACAGATGTCAATGAAAATGTAATAATAGTGGCAGCCACCTCCAGTTATGTGCTGATATAAAAAACATCAATGCACAACAAGAAAAATAATAATAACAAACAAGATAAATAAATATCACAATCTGTATACTTGTAGTAGCATAGGCATAGAAGTCTGTTGATGAGATTACAATGGCCAGTGTGTCTTCGTTAAAAGACAGCTTGCTTCCTCAGGCCTGTATTCGATGGCTGCCTGTCCAGATCCAACACTTCTTAGCACCTTTCGCTACATCGGAGGTATGACGGCCAAGGAATCTGCAGACCAAGTGATTCTCGCGAAGAATCTCCAGGGAAAAAAAAATGTGCTGAGCATGTCGAAAAGTTGAAACATGCTGCAGCGCAATACACCTCGCACTCAAGAAAGCATGCCGCAGGTCCTAGCGATCAAAATTCACTCTAGGCCTAGCACTTGTCAAGTATGGAGAAAGAGCGTTCCTCGAACCGAACCGACAGTCGTCCAATGTTCCAAGAGCAGGCCCCACGTTGGGCTGCCAGATGTGGGGTTTGAATTGGGGAGATAAGTACGTTCTCCCCACTCAATCGCGGTTGACACGGTTCAAAGCCGCCCGGACCCCACCCCGTGATCGCGTACGCTACCGAGCACTCGCCGACCACGGCGGGCCTTGCTCTGGGGGAACAAAGGAACGACACATTGGCTGACACAAACAGGCACTTATTGCTACAGAAACAATAACGCCAGCTAGCAACAAGGTACGCTAATGAATCAAGGTCGTCATATTCACCAGCAAGGTTCCGAGCGAATGTTCGCCCGCGCTAGGGCAAGGGATATATACTCCGAAGGCCGGACGGGACGAGTACGGGAGCCTGTCTCCCCGTCGCTTCCTCGCCCCGCCGGCGAAGAGCGGACCCGCGAGCGACACGTCCGCCAGCGCCGACGATCCAAGCCGAAGCCCCTCTCCCGCGCACGGGCTTTGGCAGTCTCCCGCGCAGCAATGCTGGCGCACTCTCTTGCCAGTTAATGTAACTCACAAGGGAATCCGCTCAGCCTCGAGGTGAGACCGCCGCTGCAAGGTGCCTCGCCGGGAAAGCAAATTCAAGGGGCTGCTGGGCAGGTCCCCACAAACTACAGTCATTTACCGTTGGTACCCCTGTTCACCAAGGGAGCGTAGACACATTTCAAGAGGACGGCGGTCTTGAAGCCCCGACCAGCATAAGGTAACATCTGCCTCACACTGTCTACGACGTAACCGCAAACGAGCCCAGGCAAAATGGGTTGCCTTGCATCCTGCTGTCAAATTGAAATCGAGGATGGCATCGCCGAGCCTGTGCTCTCGTCGAGCGCCAATCTTATGCCGCCGTATCAGCCTGTCGCTGACCCCATACCGGAACTCAACCCGCCACCAGTGGAGCCACACAGCAGACTGAGCGAAGGACAAGGTGAAGGCAGCCACTCGCGACTTAGGTGCTGCCAGTTCGTGTGGTTGTGAACTCGTCGACATGCCTTGGCCAAGTCGCAAGGGCCGAGCATCACGGACACGTGAAGAGGCGGCTCACTACCGCGAGACACTGGCCGCCGACCACCAGGCAGCGGGGCGCCGCGGTCGGAAAATCCTGATGCTCTTACGGTGCAGTGCATTTAGGTTGTATATATATATATATATATATATATATATATATATATATATATATATATATATATATATATATATATAGTAGGAATCAATCTGATTTGCGGATCTTCTGAACGTGTATCCTATCGAAAGGTTGTGCCAAAGCGAAATAAAAAATAAAAATCGAAACAAAAGTTAACCTGTCTTTCATGGAAATCGGGTAATGTAACGAATGCTGCAGGAAATGCAGACAAGCCTCGGGCATATGGTGTTCCCTGCCGCAACTTTCCGCCCGAATGCATCGCATGACACAGCGAAATATTATCGGGCACTTTGGTGAAAAACGATAATTAGAGAAGCCCGCCACACACCATCTCTGCTTCATCCACAGTTTTAAAAAGACTGCTAGCTGTCTCACTTCCTCCGGTTGCGCGTGATCTTCGCCGCCGGGGTTGTCCCATCCGCAGCACGCCCTCCTCTCCACCTCGCTTTTCTCAGAAAGGGAGGAGGAAGGACCAGCAGGAAGGAATTAAATTCGTTTTTAGGGAAAAGAAACGTCGGAGTATCTGGCTCACATATCGGCGGACACCTGAACCGCGCCGTAAGGGAAGGGATAAAGGAGGGGGCGAAAGAAGAAAGAGGAGGCGTAGTGGAGGGCTCCGGATTAGTTTCGACTACCAGGGGATCTTTAACCTGCACTGACAAGGCACAGCACCTGGCCGCGGCGGCCGCCTTTCTATGGAGGCGAAACGCAAAGGAAAAAATGAAAATTGGTTTTTGGGGAAAGGAAATAATAATAATAATAATAATAATTGGGTTTGGAAATGGCGCAGTATCTGTCTCATATATCGTTGGACACCTGGAGCGCGCCGTTAGGGAAGGGATAATTTAGGGAGTGAAAGAAGAAAGGAAGAGAGAGGTGCCGTAGTGGAGGGCTCCGGAATAATTTCGACCACCTGGGGATCTTTAACGTGTACTGGCATCGGACAGAACACGGACGCTTTAGCGTTTTTCCTCCATAAAAACGCAGCCGCCGCGGTCGGGATCGAACCCGGAAACACCGGATCAGTAGCCGAGCGCCCTACCCACTGAGCAACCGCGGCGGGAGAAAGGAAATAATAATAATAATCATAATTGGTTTTTGGTGGAAAGGAAATGGCGCAGTATCTGTCGCAGTCTCACATTTCGCCGGACACCTCAATCGCGCAGTAAGGGAAGGCAAAAAGGAGGGAGTGAGAGAAGAAAGGAAGAAAGAGGTGCGGTAGTGGAGGGCTCCGGGATAATTTCGACCACCATGAGATCTTTAAGAAGCACTCACAACGTACAGCACTCGGCCGCGGCGGCTGCATTTCGATGGAGGCGAAACGCAAAGGAAAAAAAATGAAAAATGGTTTTTAGGGAAAGGAAATGGCGCAGTATCTGTCTCACATATAGGCAGACACTTAACCGCGTCGCAAGGCAAGGGATAAAGGAGGGAGTGAAAGAAGAAAGGAAGAAAGAGGTGCCGCAGTGGAGGGCTCCGGAATAATTTCGACAATGTGGATATCTTTAACGTGCCCTGATATCGCATAGCAAACGGGCACCTTAGCGTTTCGGAAGGCGCCCGTCTGCTGTGCGATGTCAGTACACGTTAAAGACTGGCGACGTTGGCTGTCCGGTGGACCAGGGTACCCACCGATGACACTATGGGTACAATCTTTCCCGCTGGCCTGGTGAAATGCTTGGAAATATATATCTTTCATCAAACCTTGCGAAAAATACCATGTGGCGCTCTTTCACCAAAGGTGCCCTTGCGCCATTAAAATGCATCCTCATCATCAGCAAGGAGAGGCGCCAAGGGGAGAGGACACAAGACGGCGCGCGGGGAGAGAGTTCGCACGCGCATGCAAACGTTCCCGCCAGTCTCGGTCATATCCGGTGCTGTGATTCCATTGCGTCCCTTTGATAAGCAGCTGTGAGCGCACCCCCGCAAGGATCCGTGGGGCGTCTTACTAAGCCTCAGGAGGCGAAGTTCCTCCTCGGCCTCGGTGCTCCGGGAGGACAAATCTGCAACCCTGGCGGTCAGGATGTCCAGCTCGCCGTCTTGGGCGAGTATTTGGTCTCGTAAGGACCGGACACGTTCCTTGGCCACGACTCCACATGACAATATGTGGGCCGCCTATGCGTAGAGGTCCGTGGTTATGGAAAAGAGCGTGGCCCGGAGCCAGGACAAGACATTGCGTCTGGGGTCCATGACAGACTCGTGCACCAGATCCCTGGCCTGTCTGGCCGTCGCGTCCGCTCTGAGGTCGAGATCTACATGGTCCAAGGAAGGGCGGGAATCAGCCGGTTTCGGGGAGATGCCCGGAATGTCCGTGAGGTTGGACAGGTCGAAGCCCCACGGGGAGTGAGTACTGGAGTTGCGGTCGGCACAGGCGCCAGGCGTTCATCCGGGACGATGGTATCGCCCGAGCCGTTGTCCGTGAGGTCGCTCTCGGAGTCGGGAGAGCGTGGTCCGAGCGCAGCGCCGTCGGCCGGGTGGCCAGTTGTGGTTCATCTGCGGCGGCGCGTTCGGACATGGCCGAGCCGGCAGCTGCCAGTCCTAAATAGGCGGCTGCTTGGCAACTAAAATCGCTAAAATTTAGAAAGCGGTGGTGGACCTCAGAAACGGAGGTCACCCGGAGCTGAGAGGAAACGGAGGTGAGAGTTTACAGGGCCCCTCCGAGCAAAAAAGCTTGCCAGAGAATGGTCTAGCGACGCGGGCAGGGCGAAACAGACAGGCGCGAAACGCAGTGCGACCTGCCACAGGGAACAGCCGGCTGCTTTTTTCTAAAAACTTCGCCCCTGAAAAGCCGAACACCAGGACGGCGGAAAGGTTGTGCCGACTGGAAAACCG
Organism: Amblyomma americanum; assembly: GCF_052857255.1. Taxonomy (NCBI): domain Eukaryota; kingdom Metazoa; phylum Arthropoda; class Arachnida; order Ixodida; family Ixodidae; genus Amblyomma; species Amblyomma americanum. Next base: position 104,045,214 of record NC_135497.1, read on the forward strand.
GTGGGGACCTGCAGGCTGCACTGGCGATCGACCCAAGCACCTCTCGCATATGAGGAGGAATCTGAAACCACTAGGCCGCTGCTGCTGTCCAGGTAGGGTGAGTTGTAGGATTTGATGGCAGCGAGATAGAGGGGAGATAATTATTGCTCCGGGATGGCACTGAACGAGGCAGCAGGAGGGTAGTGGTGACTATGAGGGACGCCCCAGTTCCGGGCTGCAGATTAATCTAGACCCCCTCGGATTATTTAACGCGCGCCACATCACACAGCAAAGGCCAGTTTTGTAGCGGGAGCTACACTAGGCTACCTGCCGAGCATTTCACGGTACAGGCGAGACGCCAGTTGTCCGCATGCGCTACCATGGTATATGTGGAAGGCGAGTTGTGCGCATGCGCCGTTACCATGGCAACCGGGGAGGAGTGGGTGCGCCGCGCGTTTTGTCGTTTCCCTCCCTCCTTTATCCTTTCCTTTACGGCGCGGTTCTGGTGTCCACCGAGATATGTGAGACGGTTACTGTGCTTTGCGCGCTCGCGGCGCCATCTGGCATGACGTCACACCACGCGGCTCGCCACCGCAGACGCTTGGTATGACGTCACACCGCGTTCATCACCCGAACCGCGCGTCGTCGCATGCGCAGCATTGCGTATAAAAAGCGGAGATGTAATAGACGGCTGTATCGCAACGCTTGATATGAATGCACAGGAGAATCCAGCGCTGCTAAACGGCGGTATAGACAAGAGAACATTAACTCTTCCGATCCTGTGGTTGTCGCCTGGAAGCTGGCTACTCACCAAAGAGAGACCGATCGTCAGAAGGCGAAGAGAGCAGCGAAGACGCCCGCACAGAGAGAGGAACGCCTTGCCAAACTGAGACGCCAGACTGCCGAGCGTAATAGACGCCGCATAGCCGCCTGTGGAAGGCGTCAGTCAACGGTAACCAACCGAAGATGATGTGAAGGCCCATCGTGTCTGATCACACCATTCGAGTTTCCGAAAGTGCATCTGCGACCCGGAGATTTCAAACGGACATGTCTCTCATAGTTAAACATACGGTGCCAACAAGCTCAGCCACGGAAACGTACCTACGTACATCATGGCATAGCGGAGCTAAGCCACTGCCAATATTCTGCATTTAGACCCCACTGAAATGCGGCCGCCGCAGCGGGGATTCGCTGTCGACACTTGGAATTTCCAGCCGAACGCCAAAGTCATTCAGCCACCGCGGAGTGTCCGCTGGGGGAGGAGTGTGCGTTCCGGATGCCGTTGACGTACTGCTTAGCCGCGGGAACGAGCGTGTTGGTTTGAACGTGACTCTGGGACGTGAAGGGGGGGGGGGGGGGAAGGGTGCGGAGGTAACTGAGTCATGGCGTGCCGGAGCTTGAGCCAGTGCTTAATGATAAACATGTACAGAGCCGTGCCTCGACGCTCGTAGGTGGTCCCGCCTAGGTTATTGCCAGAAACCGGTTGAGATTCGTGAACAAGCTGATGAGGCAGTTCATCCCTGCATGACTGGTTATCAACACATGAACGACTCCGGCATGAGGTTGAACAATCAGATTTACAAAACATATTTTTTGTGTTCGTGTCACCTGCCATATACAGATTGTTAAAAAATAAGCAAAAATACAGTTTTATGAACTACAGAATTATGATCGCTTCGAAAAACCTGGAAAGCCCCGAATTACCGAATTGATTGTGGAAAAACCAGACGTGCACCCGACTTGAGCCCCAAAACATCGCCTAAGGTTTACCCGCCGAAATTCAAAAAAAACCTCAAATCGAAGGGCCTACTGACTATTACGCTTTACTTTTGAAGCGAAAAGTTTCACTAGGCTCGTCAACACCGGGCTTCGCGTGAGCCACACTACAGATTAGTCACAGCTGCGCATGCGCGAAACCGAGCGACATCACGCGGAGCGCAGGTGGTCGCTGCTGCCGCAGCCGCCGTCGCCGCCATGCGCTAGCTAGCCTCCGTCGTCTGACCTTTCGCCATGGAAGGAGGAGAAGACCCAGAAGTGGTAGGGTGGGAGTTGGCTCAAAAGCAGCATGTATGAAACCTTAAACTAAACCACGAGCATCACCACGGAGCTTTTCTCTTCGAGGTACCCAGGCTTAACACTTTAGCTAAGCCTCAGCCAAACTTTTGCAATGGAGTGCCGAGACCGGGAGGCGACGGCTTCTGTAAGTATACACTCTCACGATCTCGTTAGCCAACCACACACGTCTGGAAGCCATCTTTTTCGCTCGTAGGTTGCAAGAATGTGTCATGTGGAAAGGAAAGGCGCAGTAACTTCCTCACTCTCGGTGGTCACCTCAACCGCGCCGTCAAGGAAGGAATAAAGGGGAGAGTAAAAAAGCAAGGACGCATTTTGCGTTATGGAAATGAAAATTGGTTTTTGAGGAAAGGAAATGGCGCTGTAACTCTCTCACATATTTCGGTGGACACCCGAACCACCCGTAAAGAAGGGATAGAGGGGAAGAGAAAGAAGAAAGCAAGAAAGAGGTGCCGTAGTAGCCTCCATCTAAAACCAGCTGGCATTTGATTGTCTTCATCTTAGACTTGGTGAGTCACATTGAACACCAGAGTTTCGGCTTTTCCACCTTAGCCATTTTCCTTGACGTTGCAAATGCTTATGACAAAGTGCTTAAGAGCTCAATTCTAAACAGTGTGCAAGCCATGGGCATACAGGGCCATATGTTACGACTCGTTTACAAGTTTATAAGTGATCGTGCGGTTCGTGTACGGTTAGGGAGTACCTTAGGCACCAAAAGGGTTCTATCACGAGGTGCACCTCAAGGAAGTGTTCTTTCCCTCACGCTCTTTAACGTCGTAATGGCTGGCGTTCCCGATTCGTTCCTAAAAAATTGCAGGCAAGTGCGTATGTCAATATGCCCTGACGACATCTGTATGTAGATTACTGGCTACCAACACAAGCCATTAGCCCTGATAGCTCGACAGGCTCTACTTTCGGTACAAGCTTACCTTCAAGGTGTGGAATTGTCTCTATCAGTGGAAAACTCCAGCTTTTTTCTGTTTCAGGTGTAGGAAGACGTCCAGCGCTGTTGAAGATAGACCTTGGTCACTCTTGCATCCGCCAATTCAACCACACGCGCTTCCTGGGCGTCATTATTGACTCCCGTCTACAGTGGCGAAAAGCTGTCGACGCGATTATTTCATCTCTATCTCCGCGTCTCAATGTGATCCGTAGAACTGCATGTGAGCGATGGAGAAGCCATCCTTTTTCAATAGTCAAACTTCACGAAGCGCTGGTGGTCAGTCGCATAATGTATAAATTGCCTTTAATTTCCCCCTCGGCATCACAGCTTGAACGACTCGAAGTTCTCCACAGAAAGGGCCTAAGAAGAACCACTGGAGTTCCTCAGGAGACTGCGAACAAGGCAGTACTTCATGACTGTCGAAACATCTTAGCCTTGTCGCTTCTCAGAGATTACTCAAGCATCTTGGCCGCCTAGGAGAGACGTTAGCTGGGCGATCTTTTCTCCAGCGGCTCTGCAAGAGATATGAGTCGAAGGCCTACTTGGCGCTTAATACTCTTAGTTCTTTACACATTAAAGTCGTTGAAACCCCCCTGGTCTTTTCCGACCCTCGACTGTTAGGACACAAATCCCCGTGCGAGCGCAAAGCGCAGCTTTCCTTTAGCAGCAACGCGTTTGCTCGTACTTGAACATTTGCAAACAGAGTATGCGTGCCATCTACAAATTTTCACGGATGGTTCAGTAAACAAGGTCAAACAAGCTAGCGCAGCAGCCTTTTACATTCCTTCTTTGGACTGTAAGTGATCTGTACCCTTTACTGCTGTCGTATCCTCCCGAACGGCCGAAAGCGTTGCTATTGATGCGGCTTTACGGAAGCTAGGGTCTCGTGCGGCTCAACCTGTTGTCATCCTGATTAAAAATCCGCCCTTCAGAGAATTAGAGCGCGGATTCCCTACTCATCAATTGTCTATAAGCTCTCTACGCTTGGTGCAGAACCTGCACATCAGAGGCTTTACTCAATATTTTCAATGGGTGCCCTCTCACATGAAGAGGCAATGAGGTGCCAGACAGTCTCCCCCATAATGCTCTGTCAAGGAATCCATCCAAAAAAGTACCTCGAGATGGGAAAAGTCTCTACAGGACAACGGTGCTCGATCATTTCGGTATCCTGTGCTGTGGAGTGCGCCCCACGAGCCATGTGTGACCAAAGGACTGAGAATATCCCAGGACAATCAAATACATCGAATTCGCGCGGCCTCTGCTCGCACTCCTGCCTGGATGCATAAGACGGGCATGGCATCGTCTCCGCTGTTCTTTATGTAGTCTGTGCGGGGCAATCGAACATTATTATATTATGTACTGCCCAGAGTACTACGCGGAAAGGTATGCGATGTTCGCTTCCTTCAAGAAGACAAGAATCCTTCACAGCACAGTTCAGGACATTGTCTACCCGAGTGGGAACCAGACATGAAGAAGGGAGGCTGCATGCCTTCTTTTAACATTTCTGCAGGACACTGATCTCGTTTCTAAATGGTGACAGCAGGAACGGACTATGTTCTACTGTGACTGAATATGTGCATAGATGGTGACTTCTGGAGTGGACTGTGTGGAGTGAATGTGTGCATAGATGGTGAGTACGGAGTGGAATATGTGCTATTATAAGTGACTGTGCGCATAGTGGGGTAGATCCGACATGTTTTAGGACATTAATAATATAGAAGTGACACTACGGCGGCGCAATTGCCGGCAGAATAAGCAAGGGTAATCCTACCTGTAGCATTCAACACCTCAACTCAACTTTTATCCTGTGACCTAATTTTGCTCAGCAGCCGAACGCAATAACGACTGAACTACTTCGACGGCTGCACGAAGCTTCCATCCCTCACTGCGCGGTAGGCACCTGGAATTCATTCGCCGCGCCAGATGTCTCCAATTTATGCAACAATGAAAACAGTAGATGCCGATTACAGCACTAAATGTGTACAAGAATCACAACATGCATATTCACTGGTTGCTGTTCGGCCACTTGGCTGATTAGTTGGTAGGCATCGGGGAACAAAACTTAGCTGATAACAACTAATAAGTACGCCCCGCGGCAATAGGGGCGCCACGCGCGTTTCCCTTCGAATGTCGAATGTCACCTTGCGATCGTCGCTGCGCTGCAGAACTCCGGTCATTTACCGTTGGTACCCGTGTGCACCAAGGGAGCGTAGGCACAATTCAAGAGGTTGACGCGCTTCAAGCCCCAACCAGCACAAGGTAACACCTGCCACTCACAGTCTACGACGTCACCGCAAACGAGCCCAGGCAAAATGGGTTGCCTTGCATCCTGCTGTCGGATTGAAATCGAGGATGGCATCGCCGAGCCTGTGCTCTCGTCGCGCGCCAATCTTATGCCGCCGTATCAGCCTGTCGCTGACCTCACACCGGAATTCAACCCGCCACCAGTGGAGCCACACAGCAGACTAAGCGAAGGACAAGGTGAAGGCAGCCACTCGCGGCTGAGGTGCTGCCAGTTCGTGCCGTTGTGAAGTCGTCGACAGGTCTTGGCAAGTCGCAACGGCCGAGCATCACAGACAGGTGAAGAGGTGGCTCACGATCGCGACACACTGGCCGGCGACCACCAGGCAGCGGGGCGCCTGGGTCGGCTAATCATGATGCTCGTGCGGTGAAGTGCATTTAGGTTGTGCATAGTCGGAAGCAATCTGATTTGTTGATCTTCTGAACGTGTACCCAATCAAAGGTTGTGCCAAAGCAAAACAAAAGAATATGAAACAAAAATTAACCTCTCTTTCACGGCAATCGGGTCATGTAACGAATGCTGCAGGAAACGCCGACAAACATCCGGCATGTGGGGTTCCCTGCCGCAACTTTCGGCCCGAATGCCTCGCATGTCACAGCAAAATAATATCGGGAACTTTGGTGAAAAACAATAATTGGAGGAGTCCGCCACACCCCATCTCTGCTTCATCCAGAGTTTTAGACTGCTAGTTGTCTCATAGCAGTCGTCTCACTACCCCCGGTTTCGCGTGATCGTCGTCGGAATTTGAAACGCGGCCGGAATTTTACCCGACCGTCGGCGGCTGCCCGGCCAAATTCCGGCCGCGTTTAGATTGAGGCGAAACACAAAAGGTGGTCTTCCTTCTTCCACTCCCTCCTTTACCTATTCCCTCACTGAGCGGTTGAGGTGTCCACCGAGAGTGAGATAGTTACTGCGTCCTTTCTTTCCACGTGACATATTTATTTACATATACTTAAAACCTACAAACGCAAGCTATGGCTTCCAGACGTGTGTGGTTGGCTAGCGAGATCGTGAGAGTACGATACTTGCGGAAGCCGTCGTCTCCAGTTCTCTCCATTCCACAACAAAAAGTAAAGCAAATTGGTAGGTCATTCATTTTCAGACTTTTTTTTTCGAATTTCGGCAGGTAAGCCTTTAGTGATGTTTTGAGCTGAAAGCGGGTGCACGTCAGGTTTTTCCATAATCAGTTCGACCGCGGCGGCTGCGTTTTTATGGAGGCAAAATGCTAAGGCGCGGCCGTGTGCTGTGCGACATCAGTGCACCTTAAAGTTCCCCAGGTGGTAAAAATTATTCCGGAGTCCTCCACTACGGCACCTCTTTCTTCTTTCACTCCCTCCTTTATCCCTTCCCTTACAGCGCGGTTCAGGTGTCCAACGATATATGAGACAGATACTCCGTCATTCCCTTTCCCGAAAAACCAATTATTATTATTATTTGACCCTGTGACCTAACTGTGCTCAGCAGCCGAGCGCAATAACCACTGAGGCGGCTGCACGCAGCTTACATCCCTCACTGCCTGTATAGGTACCTGTATTTAATTCCCCGCGTACCCCTTAATTCCTCCTTTCATCCCTTGCTTCACTGCACGGTTAAGGCGCCTAGCACGAGATGCATTTCCTTTCTCCATAGCCTCATATTTATCTTTTGCATTCCGTCGGGCGCGTGAGGCCAGCAAGAGCCTCGCGCGCAGCGAGCAAAGCATACTGCTCGCGCACTCGTAACAGAGTCTATTGTTAGTTTCGTCGCCCGGCGGAATCATTACGGAACGAAACTCTCAACTCTCCTTAGCTGACGACGATGAAGAAGAACGCCACGCGGCAATAGGGGCGCCACGCGCGATTCCCTTCGAATGTCGAATGTCGGAGCTTGCGATCGTCGCTGCGTCGTAGAACTACAGTCATTTACCGTTGGTACCCCTGTTCACCAAGGGAGCGTAGACACATTTCAAGAGGACGGCGGTCTTGAAGCCCCGACCAGCATAAGGTAACATCTGCCACTCACTGTCTACCAAGTCACCGCAAACGAGCCCAGGCAAAATGGGTTGCCTTGCATCCTGCTGTCAGATTGAAATCGAGGATGGCATCGCCGAGCCTGTGCTCTCGTCGCGCGCCAATCTTATGCCGCCGTATCAGTCTGTCGCTGACCTCACACCGGAATTCAACCCGCCACCAGTGGAGCCACACAGCAGCCTGAGTGAAGGACAAGGTGAAGGCAGCCACTCGCGACTGAGGTGCTGCCAGTTCGTGTCGTTGTGAAGTCGTCGACCGGCCTTGGCCGAGTCGCAACGGCCGATCATCACGGACACGTGAAGAGGCGGCTCACGACCGCGAGACACTGGCCGCCGACCCCCAGGCAGCGGGGCGCCTGAGTCGGCGAATCGTGATGCTTTCAGGGTGAAGTGCATTCAGGTTGTATATAGTAGGCAGCCATCTGATTTGTTGATCTTCTGAACTTGTACCCAATCTAAAGGCGGTACCAAAACGAAATAAAAAAATGAAAGGAAAATTGCAGTGTGTTTAATGGCAATCGGGTCATGTAACGAACAATTCTAAACGCTGCCGGAAACGCTGACATGCCTACGGTCTTTGGTTAAGGCGCTCGTCTACTGCGCCGGAGCACACGGGTTCGAACCCGACCGCGGCGGCCACGTTTCGATGGCGGTGAAACGCACACGCTCCAATGATCTGTGCGATGTCAGTGCACGTTAAAGATCCCCAGGTGGTCGAAATTATTCCGGAGTCGTCCACTACGGCACCTCTTCCTTCCTTCTTTCACTCCCTCCTTTATCCCTTCCCTTACGGCTCAGTCCAGGTGTCCAACGATATATGAGACAGATAATGCGCCATTCCCTTTCCCCAAAACCAATTATTATTACAGCAATGTGGGGTGCAAATCTTATGTCTGTGATCGACACGTGTTGATAAGTTGGTTCAGAAATTAATAAAGTTTTCAGTAAGGAGTTATAGAAATAAATAGTGAAACAAACACAAATGGGAAGCTTTCTTTCTAGTGTGTAAGTTCGGTAGACCTAGTTGTGACTTTGTTAGAGAAACACTCGCAGTTCAGGCATAATAGAATGAAGTGCATTGATTGATGTTGGATTGCTTCAATGTCTTCAGTTAGTGTACAAAGAGCTGGATCCCATATTACGGAGGCATATTCTAGTTTAGGTCAAATTATAAGTTTCCTTATGTATACATATTGCTGTTTCGTGTATTCTTTGGTGTTTCCTTGATGTGCTTTTTTTAAAACTGCATAAACTCTTATGCTGCTTCCCTACCGATCATTAGGATTGTAGACTCGTCAAGCCGGCCAAGGGCAGCTTTTTTCTACAATTCTTCCATCTGTTTTGTTAGATGGGAAATAAACTTTGTAACTTAAAATGTTTGATACAAAATTAGTTTGGGATGCTTTGGCGCTTGAGAGAAGTTATTATGCAGATAACCGAGAGCACGATTAGCATTGTTACTGATATATTTCACATGAACATGCCATGAAAATTTACTTGTTAGGCAAACTCCGAGGTATTTATAGGAAGTGACATTGCTGTCAGCTATAGAGTTAATTCTGTACCAGTAGGGTATAGGTGTCTTAGTACGAGTAGTAAAAGTATTGTCATACTTCCATGTCATGTCCATCAATGCAGTTTTAAAAAGGCATGTTCAACAACAGACCATTTAGTTTGCCTCAAAATTACTGTCAGAGAAGCTTTTATACACAAACAGCACTGTCTTGCCCTCTTCTTCGGCCCCGAGAAGACATACGACACAACCTGGACGGTTGGGATTCTTGCGACCCAGCAGAGCTTTGCATTGGTGGCAGGATGTTAAACTGCCTAAATAATTTGCTGTCCAACCGTTCTTTTCACATACGTCTAGGCTCATACCTCTCAAGAAACTTCGTTCAAGAATATGGAGTTCCCCAGGGGTGCATTTTAAGCACAATGCTTTTCGTTATAAAAATGAATTCCTCAGCCAAAGTAATCCCCAAGTCCATTATGTATTCAGTCTATGTTCACAGTCTTCAAATAGCCTGCACATCCTCAAACCTAGTAACATGCAAGAGACAAATACAGTTGACAATAAATAAATAAATTAGGTTTTAGGGCTGTCTTGGAATGTGTGGACAGACTACTTTTCATTTAAGCCCTGAATTAAGATTCATTTCATCGAATACCATCAAGTCACGAAGCACTTCGTACTCAAAGCTGTCGCAGAGCTCTATGACCCACTGGGTTTCCTTGCACCTTTTTTGGTGCAGGCAAATATTCTTCTTCAAGACCTATTAGAAGCAAATGTTCAAAAGGATGGCCCTTTGCCAGCACATTTGGCTGACACCTGCCTTAAATGGAGAGAAGATATAAAGATATAGATACACTTGAGGATTTCAGCATTCCGAAGAATCTAGGAGCTGCAATAGCATAAAGGACCTATCAGCCAAGCTGAGCTTCATCTTTCCGCAGATGCTGGTCAGAGTGCCTATGGTGTGGCAACGTATTTATGCAGACATGGATCCTGCAGAAGAGTTGACACAGTTTTACTGCTCTCGAAGACAAGGGTTGCACCTTTGAAAACAGTAACTCTAACAAGGCTAAAGTTGATGTCAGCTTTGATGGCTGTGCGAATGTACAGCTGTTTCTCATAACGGTGACCTTGGCCTCAGCAATGTGACCTTTTTAAATGGACTCACAAATAGTTCTCAGCTGGATTTGGAAAGATCCACGTATGTGGAAGACATCTGTGTGCAACAAAGTTAGAGATATGCACTCTACCGATCTTTCACTCTGGCGATTCTGTTCTGGCAAGGAGAACCCAGTTCATCTACTTACAAGAGGCATCTCCATAGACAAGCTGTTGCCATCTATATCCACAGTGGATAAGGGATAAGGCAGGTCAGCCGGGCCAAATTTCGAAAGAAGCCGTACAGCGTGCAATGCCCAATCAAAAATTGGCTACCGTCACACATTCGAAATCAAGATCCAGGATGAGCCTCTATTCAACATCAAGACCTTCAGCTCTTTAATGAGGCTACTGTGATTAACAGCATAGATTTTTAGATACCTGCACAACCTAAACAGGCCCAAAAAGATAGGGGAACGTTCATCTGAAGAAGTCAATGCTGAAAGGCATTTGAATGGCGTCGAGCAAAAGCGCCACTTTGCAGTGGAAGTTAACTGCCTGTTGGAACAGAGAGCTTTCCTTCCAGGACGCTTGATACAACTAAGACCGAGTATCAACAACAAGGGCTTATTACGAGTCCTAAGAAGAGCAACGAGCATAAACGAAATACATGCAGCCAGTTGTCCTATTCTGCTTCCAAAGGATTCGTCGTTGATTACACTTATCTGGCAAGCTCACGCGAAGGTTTTTCATGCTGGTGCTTGTGACACCCTTATGAAGATCCATGAAAGATATTGGATTCCTTGAGGATGGCAGTCAGCGAAGAAACTGAAATGCAAATGTTTTATTTGTTGGAAGGCGCAGTCTACAATATTTGACCAGGAAACCCTTTTACTTGTAGACCTTCCAAGACTGCAGCCTCCTTCCTCATCATTGGCATCGACTAATTTGCAGGACCTCTTCTTGTCCCTAATGAAGATCAGAGGAAAGTATACCTCACTCTTTTTGACTGTACTGTCACAATGGCTGTACATTTCGAACCAGTTGATGACATGACGGCTGTCAATTTCCTTCATGCCTTTTGTCGATTTCTGCCCAGATGGTGACCGTGTTATACCTGTGCTACACGGGCGTCTCCAATGCCTTCCAAACGAATGTCATTTGACTTGACAGCTAAACCTGCGTTGCTACACGACGTCTTTGAACGGCATTCGGTTCACATGACAATCCAGTCGACTGAGCTCCGCGGAGACATTCGAGATTTTGGAATGCCTTCGAGGAGCAAGCGCGACTACTCTCTACCGCAGCGTCTTCGCGCCATAGATGGCAGCATAAGTTTTGAAGAGCAAATACGTTCGTTAAACAATGAAATTCTAAATACTATTTATATACACTACACGGATCTTTTCCAGAAGTTTTGTTAGGAAGCAAATATTTACCGCATACTCTGGAACCCATCGTAGGAAAGAAAGGCAGCCATTTTGGCCCAGTGCCAGTTTTTTCACTTGGTGCTGTTGCTTTTGCTGTGTTTTGTCTTTTTATTTTGTGTGCGAGAGCGTCTGTGTGTACACTTTAGTGAACTTTTTTTTTATTCGGTGAAGTTTATTGCACTTTTTCGTTTTTGTGACACACGCAGGAGATAGAGCCCATTGTAGCAAACAGACCGCACACAAAAAATGGCAGGGCTTTGGGCATCGGCCTCTGTTAGAACAGATGCGTTTAGTAATGAATAAATAGTAAAATTTATTATAAATGACATATTACTTTTAAAAGTAGCAATTTTATAGCGGGCTGTAACTATACAAATTAATTGTTGCTGCTATATTTGTTTAAAACAAAACTTGATGGCAGCAGCACCCCTGTAGCTTGGCGGCAGAATACTGAAGCTTTCGAATGCTTTTGGAATAGTCGTGTAGCACCGTGCGGATCCATCCAGTCCGAATGCCATTTGAAGTTTCGAATGCCGTTCGACTCGAATGTCATTTCAACGTACCCGTGTAGCACAGGTATTAGTAAACACTGACAATGCATGAACTTTCGTGAAATCCTTTAAGCAACTGAAGAAAATATGGAGCATGATTCAAGATCCTGACATTCTCTCCTTCTTCATGGTTTCGAATATAAATGGAAGTTTATTTGCCCAAATTCCCCGTGGTGGGTAGGGTTTTATGGAAGACTTGTGCAGTCAGTAAAGGGTGCTGGGAAGGCAAATGGTCAGCGAGAATGACCTCATTATCATTCTTACAGAAGTGGAGGCAATGTTGAACTCTTATCCCCTCACCTTTGTTTTCAGCAGTGTTGATGGACCCTGCCCTCTTTTTATTGAGTTTTCTGGCTGGACAATGGCTCACATCATTCCCTTTGTTTAGCATGTCAAACACTTCCTGCTCCTCACCAGACCAACTGAGGAACTTTTGACGACTCAGAGAGAACCAATTACAAGCCTTTTGGCCCCACTGGGTTAGAGAATACTTGATTAAGTTGAGAAACATTTCTATGAACCACTCGAAACCCCCCGATCTCATAAAATGGGGATCTGTCATGCTAGTTAATAACAAATGCCTCAGGTATTCAGACATCAGCACGAACACAGGATCTACATCGTGGTCAAGACGAAAAAGTTAGATCGTGCTTGCTGTGACTCCCCTGCAGAACCACTGTGAAACGTCCCACACAACATTTATATCCAATGGAAATCACTTAGCGCAACCTATCTGGTGGAGTTAGAATGGTGGAAATTCGTGTTGCTAACACCAGAAGTCTCCGTCACCGTCATCACTGCAAGTTTGCGTGGTGCTGCACTTCTCCTGGAGCAGTGCTGATCTTCATCAGTCATTAAATGCGTTTGCTCCTTCCTGTCACAGGCATCTAGACTCAGCTCTTTGCAATGCCCACGCACTAGCAAGTAGACCCTGAGGTCCATCACAAGATCTTTGACAATACAAGAACTTGAAGGAGTACAGACAGATAATTTTCGTGGCATGTCTTATGCTCTACAATGATGCGGAAGACACTACTATGCATGAATTGCCATGTGGTATTTGCCTACGACTACTAAAATAAATTACAATCGAATTTTTCTGTCATGCTGTTTTGGTTTCCAATGATAGCCGTACGTCAAAGTGTGGTTATATGTAATGTGAGGCATGGAAAAACGTCCATATAGTCGCTGCTTCATCATTTTAATTCACTACAGTGCTGAAGCCAGCCTTCCTCATGAGCCGGAATGACAATACATGTAGAAGAAGAGATTACATTGCAGTTTTTTCATGCCTGACATGACCTATCAGCTCACTTTGAAGTTACCGTCATCAGTCGGCTGTTGAAAGCGAAACCGACACAGCACGAGAAACAAACTCACTTATGAATTATTTAACGGTCATAGGAGAATATCGCATGGTAATCCTTGTATAATAATGCCTTACAATTCAAGACAAACAAGAAAACACGCAACCAAAAGCTAGGCCTCTAGGTATGCTCCTTTAAGATGTTGATTTCACAGGACACTGCCTAGATAACCTCCCTGCCTTTCCATTATTCGCTATCTCTTTCTTGGGCTCAGATGTTCGATGCTCAGCTAACAGCACATGAACATGGGTTTATCAGCAAGACAGATCTATTAAGGTACATGACCACATTTTTGGTTGTCTTGCCATAGCACTAGACAACTGCCAAGAAAACTAAAAATGCTCCTTCAAAAGCAATTTTTCTTTAGCTAGCTATGTGGCTGCACAGTGTCTGTTGCATGTATATTATATATGATGCAAATGATGAAAGCAGTTTTTTGCATTGGGCTCATGCAGCAAGCAAGTTTGCTTCCAATTTTTCACATGAGAGTATCACTTTGTTTGACCATAAACATTGCACAAAGAAGCACAAAGTGAAGTGATTTGTATGCATTGCATGAAAAGCAACACTGTCCTCCATGTATACCTGCAATCTAGAACAAAGCACCAACTCAAGTAATGTGATTCCAATCATGAGAGAAATGCAGGTCTCACCACAGAGGCGATCAGAATTGTGTTGCACCAGTCTACACCACAGCACCACTGCCATCTTAGGAAAAAATGTTAGCGCCAATACTTTAGTAAGACACGAGTAAGAAAGAAAATGAACAAGATGAGTGCTGATACTGTCAGTGTACAGTTTTAACATGTTTCCTTCAGAATGGAAACAATTTGGCCAGCAACAAGCTTTGTAAAATGCAGCAACCACCTTTCATTTATTAGATTTCATCAGTTGCTTAACCAGATGCCAGACTGTCTTCAGGTGGATAACCTCTAGAACATGAGTGCTAACTACTACTGTTGTAAGAAAAATTTGGTGCTTACACACCTGAAACTATTTTCAGGGCTACTACTCCTGCAGGCGAAGAAATTCAAATTAATTGCACTGATGGTCTTCATGAACAGGCAGGAATGCTTCTTTTCATAGCTTTTATTCATGTCAGGGAAACTGAAACCATATGCTCGGAAGTGTAGTAGTTGAAAATTGAACAAAGGACGTATTGAAAACATAAATACTGCAATGTCCTTTCAGAGTAGTAATCAGCATTACTGATTTTGTCAGCATCACTAAAAGTGTCATACAACTGTTAGCAACAGTTACTTCCTAAGCATTCTACGGATGAATTAACAAAGAAGGAAAAAAGTTCACCCCAAATTTGCCAACAATCTAAATGCTATTACTATATGCCACCAAATGTGCCATGCCAACTATGCCAATAATATGCACGTGCATTTTAGCAAATAGCGTGTTGTATAGTTAAGGCAAAACTACTTGTTGTCTTTTGCTTTATCAGCAGGGTTGGCATCCAGAATCTAAAGCTTCAAAGAGGCACCAACATACAGCAAGCGTGGGAGAAACTCAAGGTTTTGCTGACGCACCAGGCATGGCAGCTGTGAAAACTATATTCACATACAAGCAATCAGACAGGATGATAGCTTATAAGCAAGCTAGTGGCACAGATTTCTTCCAGCTGCGCCACAAAGTGTACACGCATTTCACTTTCATGGCAGGCTACAGCAAGGAAATACTACTTCACTAAGAGTTAACCTGACTACTGATGAATATGCACTGCTGGACCACATGATGAATCAGAACATGCAGCCCCACAGACCGTTCTATTGTTTATACACAGCAGTCAAAATAGGCTCCATGAACTGTTGGCGACACATGCAAAACAGTCGCACCACCACTTTCTCTGTGCTTGCACTAAATGCGTACAACAGTCCAGTGAGAAGAATGGTGATCGAATGTTGGGAATAGAGCACTGCACGGGCCATAATTATTGGCCCGGCCCGGCCTGGGCCTGATAACGTCTACCGCTACCAGCCCAAGCCCAGCCCGGTTTCTCTAATGCCTGGACCTGCCCGAGCCCAAGAAAGCTCTCAACTACCAGGCCCGGCCTGGCCCAACAAGTCGGTGGGCCCGGCTCAGGCCCAAAACAACACAAAAGCTGTAAGCCTGCTACAGAAGCACAAACATTGTTGTTACTATGAATTTCAGTGAAAAAGCATTAGTGCTTGTTAGAACAGAGGTCTAAAATTCTCTAGTGTCTGCTTCTGTTTGAGTTGGTACTTATTTTTTTGCCCAGAACAAAGTGCAGTGCCTTGAATGCCACACAAACCAACTTGCTGAAAATAATCAACTCAAGCCGTTTTCCGTCTCTTAGCTTCGGATTTAATATTTGCAAGCTTATGTCGAACAGGCTGTAACGTTGCAATCGGATCGCCACCGAAACGCAAAAGGTCGCACGAGACTGCAAGCCAGTCAGGTGTCCGCTTGCGTCTGTTCAAACAGCTGCTTCTCCCGCTGTCGCTTGTCTCTTACCATCCAGCAATAACAGAATGCAGGAAGATCAACTGGGCTTGGATATATTACACAATGAAGATGTCAACTACTACAGGTCCCACACTTCACTGAAACTGAGTGTTAATGCGGTCATATCTTAGACAATTCGTTTAGAGAGCTTTTGTAGAATTAATCGTCACAAAATTCGAAAAAAAAAAAAGGACTTGGCAGACAACAGAAAGAAGTCTCATAATTATAATTCCATACATTGTAAAAAGTCATTAGCACAAATACTGAGACTAAAATAGAGAAACTACACTACACGGGTGCACTTATTACATGCACCCTTCAAGGCCCAGATTTGCCCGCATGCACAGTCTCCCCTATGCTCCGGGAAACCCGCGGGAGTACCACAACTAAACAAAACAAATAATACAACAGTTATCAGGAAACACAAGACTCGGTAGTGTCGAGCGCAGAACATTAAAGAGACAAGGCGCATGCTGGGGAGGAGATACGTGTGATGCATTCAGAGCTGAACATCTGGCAGCAAACAGCAAAGACAGCCTCACAGTTCCTGTTCCTCTCAGGATATATTCGAACGAGTAAAGCAAAATGTTGCTTTATTTTGTGCGTGGACGCCGCCGTACTTATGCTTTATGGTTATCGATTTTGTGAAGCTAAGAAGGCGGCAAGCAAAAGTACTGTGTTTGTGACTTTCGGTGCTTCAGAACTTCAGCTTTGTAAAGAGTGGTATATATGCTGTTTTGCCTGATTTATTCTGTTTTCCGCATCATTTTCATTGTTTGCATGCTCAACCTATCATATGACTTATTACTGAAGATTAACAAGTTTGTACTCTGGAAAAAGTAGAAAGATAGCTACAATATTTTCTTGACCTGCAGTTTGTTAACCCCATGAGAACATAAGAAGCGGGCGCTAAGTGAAAGTACGTGCTCACTACACAAGCCTGAGCCTGGCTCAAGCCCGTCAGTATACAGGCCCGAGCCTGGCCCAGGCCCACAACCCAAAGCCCAGGCCCGGCCCGGGCTTTCGGGTGAGCCTGAGCCCGTGTAGTGCTCTAGTTGGGAGTACTTTTTGGAAAGGCCTCTCATCATCATCAGCGTACTTACGTCCACTGCGGGACAAAGGCTCCTCCCATTGATTTCCAATTAGCCTTGTCCTGAGCCAGCTGTGACCACCTTTGGCCAAGCAAACTTCCCGATGATGATAGATTTAAATGGCACAAAGGCGTCTGTGGACAAAGAGTGCCATGGCACAAGGTATTTTCTTCTGTCCCACTTACGGTTGCCTTCTCTAGAAATCCACCTCTTTACCCGAAGGGACCATTGGTTACCTTCTCTTTGCATCACATGCGAATGGTCTCGACAGAAACCTATATAACATTACAAGAATTCGAGAGGTTTATGAAACACAGATTTTCAGTACAAGACATCATACAGACACGACAGCAACTCACAAACCAATACACCAGCACAGGCAGCATAGAGTAAGAATAATTGAAAACTGATGTTAGTCTGCCCAGCACTAAAGCCAATGAGAATCAGGCACCTGGAAACAAAGGGTCTTTTGTTGAAAAGCGCATCATCCTATTCTGTTTGGTCTTTGTGCATTGATTTCTTGGCGAATGTTGTGCTTTTGACGTCGAATGGTTTTTTGAATAAAGTCTTTTGGGTAGCCGTTCATGATTAGTTCTTTGAATATCGTGCATTGTTCTTTTTTTCTGTTAAGTTCTGTGCTGCATAGAACTGCAAAAACACGTCAAAAACGTCAAGAACACAACATTCGCCAAGAAATCAATGCACAAAGACAAACGCCACCACCAAAATACGTCGCGTTACCTTATGTCGGAGGTGTCAGCGAAACCATCGCCCGAATCCTAAAAAAATCAGATCTCAAGTTGCACACGAGCCCACAAACACTGTTGCGCTTTGCCTACCTGTTCCCAAAGACCAGCCGCCGAGAGAAAGAGCCCAAGGCATTGTCTACAAAATTCCATGCGCGGACTGCGACGCAAGCTACATTGGCAAAACCAAAAATTTCAAAGCAAGAATTCGGCAACATAAAAATGACGTCCGCAAATTCGCAAGAGATCGCAATCCAGTAGCCGAGCATTCCGAGGACTCCGACCATAGAATCAACTTTGAAGAAACCCGCATCCTCGGAACCGAAAGAAATTACCAGAAAAGGCTCCTTCTGGAATCCTAGCATATCCAAACCACCCCGAACAACATCAACCACAAAAAAGGTAACCTGCCCCCAGTATATGCCAAGGGACTTCGCTCTTCAACTCAACGAAAAAAAGCCGCCATTCACCACCTCCCTGCAGTGAGCCAGCGTGACTAATAGCCTAAACACCTCCTCCCCCCATACCTCTCTGATTCAGCCTGTCCTATGCCAGCTGTGGCCACCTTATCCCCGCAAACTTTTTAATCTCATTTGTAAACAAACTTCCTGCCGCCCTCTGCTATGCTTGACATCTGCTGGTATCCAGTCCATTACTCTTAAAGACCATCAGTTATTTTGCCTTCGCATTACACGCCCTGCTCAAGTCAATTTCTTTTTCTTGATTTCAACTAGGAATGTCATTACCCTGCGTTTGTTTCCTGACCCACTCTGCCCTCATCCTGTCTCTTAATGTTACACCTACCATTTCCTTTCCATAGCTCACTGTGTTGTCGTCAATTAAAGTTGAACCCTTTTCATCACCCTCCATGTTTCTGCCCCATAAGTAAGTAAGGGTAAGATACAGCTGTTACATAATTTTTTCTCTCGAGCGATATTGGAAAACTTCCATTCATGGTCTGAGAAAGCCAGCCAAATGAGTTCCAGCCATTCTTATTCTAGTTATTTCACACACGTGATCTGGATCTGTGGTCACTAAGTGCCCTAATTACACGTATTCTCTTACCACTTCCAGCAGCTCGCTAACAATCGTAAACTGCTGCTCACTTTCGAAACTGTTCAACATTACTCTGGTTTCCTGCATGTTAATTTTTACACCAATCGTTCTGCTCTAAGTAACTGATCGTGCTTTGCAATTCATCCCCTGAGTGACTTAGCAAGGTTATGTTATCGGCGAATCGCAGATTACTAAGGTATTCTCTATTAACTCTTGTCCTCAGCTGTTTCCCAAACCAGGCCTCTGAACACCTCCTATAAATAGGTGATGAACAGCATTGGTGAGGTCGTGTCTCCTTGTCAGACACCCTTCCTTATTAAAACTTTATTGCTGGTTTTATAGAGGACTACGGTCGCTGTGCAGCCATTATAGATATCTTCCGGGTGTTTTACATAAGGCTCATCTACACCCTGATTAAATAATGCCTGCATGACTGCTGGCTCAGGTTTCAACTCAGTCGGATGCTTTCTCGTTATCCATGAAGGCTACATATAAGGGCTGGTCAATGATTGCGCACGTGTGTGAATACGTATAAGAGTACACCGATTGATCTATATAGGTATCCCTAAACATGACATTTACCATGAGCAGAATGACAATTACTGGGTGATGAACCTTAATTAACCCTACCTCTTCAAAGTTGTTTTAGGTCATTGCCTCCTCAAGTTGCTTTTTAGTGCTTCCTCGATTGATAACATCTCCTCTGCAATGCCAGCTGGTGCACTACTTGGTCATATGGCTTACACACGCATCATATCCTCCTCACATGAAATAATAGGATACTAAAAACGTCCACCTACATAATGCTCCACAGCAAGCAAAGTACTTACATATACCACACACTCAAATATTCGAGACTCGAATATGCACATGCAATGAAGAACCGTCATCAAATACGTATCCAATCAATGTACTACAGCCCCTTCAATGCCATGCTACGAAGTTCATACACTCATAATATTCTATATGATGGCAGCATCTCTTAACAAAGAAAATAATCTGGTCTGTGAATCTCGCTGTTCCTCACCATATCTTCTGCTTATTTAACATGTTTTTAAACAGCTCACCTCATTAATCACCATATCTTGTTCTCCCAGACAACAGATTTCACCGTATATCCCATTCCTTCCCAGTTGCTCACATATGTTCCTGCAAAATATTCTTGCAGCATCTTCTTTCCCCAGCGGAGCTGCTGACTGGAATGGCCTTCCTCGAGACATCACATCAGCAAACTGCTCGTCTAGATGGGAAGAAAGAAGTAATAATTTATCGTTCATGAGAAAAATATTGATATCCTGCTCCCTATGCAATATAGTAATACTTCATTGATATGTAAAAAAAACTGCAAGAAAAACGTATTATTCGGGAAGACATGATCCAAATTAACCGCCTAATTCTTTTTTAATTTGACTGTTGAAAGATGTACAAAAACATTTATTGACAATTTCACTTCACAAAAATGTCAGAATTTCGTGGCACAAGATCTGAAAATATCCTTTTCTAGCGCTCGCAGAATTCAGTCCGCATTTACGCTGTCTTAAGCTCGGAAGGAACTTCGTAGCGCATCCGGTCCGTCGGCGGCAATGACCAAGGTAACAAAAATATCTTTCGTGTCATTTTCGAATGCTTCGCCCCTTTGCACCTAAGTACTGCGGGGAAGCCACCGCAGCAGCAGACTGTCGAAAAAAAGTGAAAATTGGTTTTTGGGATAGGAAATGGCGCAGTATGTCTTACATCTCGGCGGACACCTGAACTGCGCCGTAACGCCTAAGGGATTAGATAAAGGAGGGACAGAGTCAAGAAAGAGGTGCCGTAGTAGAAGGCTGCGGAATAATTTCGACCACCTGGGCGCCTTTGCGCGTCGCCTCCATCTAAACGCGGCCGCCACGGTCGGGGTCGAACTCGGGTACTCCGGATCAGTAGCCAAGCGCCCTAACTGCAGCGTTTCAGCTTTTAGCGCGTAGAGCTGACGTTCGGAGAAGCCGTACGCGCTGTCACACTAATTCAGGATTGGTCATAGCTCATGACATCAGAGCTTAGTCAACCAATGTGAGCGAGGTATGACGTCAGACACGGCCAAAGAGTCGAGTCGCATGCATCCGTCTCGGGGCCATTTTCTTTTTAAAAAGCGCTCCTTCGCCGCTTCTCTATCTGCCACCCCCCCCCCGCCCCACCCCCCAAACTAGGTCATGCCTCCCTGTCAGATGACTCGACGTGTCAACCAGAGAGCAGTGAAAACTTTCCACATGCTGACTGTTGCGCAGCTGGCACCCCACCAGCCCGGCCAACCACTGAGTACGATTCAGAATCACATGCCATGTCATGTGACAGGGTGCATGACCTGGCTGGGGGGGTAGAAAATCGGCGAAGGAGTGCTTCTCAAAAAGATTGTGGTTAGTGGGGGTTTAACGTCCCAAAGAAACTCAGGCCATGAGGGACGCTGTAGTGAAGGGCTCCAGAAATTTCGACCACATGGGGTTCTTTAACATGCACTGACATTGCACAGTACACGGTCCTTTATGCCGGGATCGAACCCGCGTCTTTCCGGTCAGCAGCTGAGTGCCATAACCACTGAGCCACCGCTGCAGCGCTTCTGAAAAAGAAAGAGGCTCCGAGACAGATGCAGACGTACACTAATGGCTTATTTATTAATTTGCTTGTAAATACTGCGAGCCATGATTGTGGACCAAGCAGGAGGGGCACACAACTGAAATATAAAAGTCATAAAACCACCAGCCGCAACAGCTACAGTCATATACAGGACATCACAACAACAAT
The DNA here is from genome assembly GCF_052857255.1 of Amblyomma americanum. NCBI lineage: Eukaryota > Metazoa > Arthropoda > Arachnida > Ixodida > Ixodidae > Amblyomma > Amblyomma americanum. The sequence continues at coordinate 104,066,624 of NC_135497.1, forward strand.
AATAGGAGCCATACAAAAAATCCTCCATCTCCTTTATGAAATATTTCGATTTACAAAAAAGCCGAAGGAAGAAGATTCCACTCCATGACAGTAATCCCAGGGGTTCATGATAAATTGGGGCTAATGAATGCTCGTGTAAAGTTGTGTTATTGTAATGCTTGCGAATTTCACCCAATTGAGAAGATCAGTACAACTCTTAACAATGCACTGTAGGAGTGTGGCAGATACTTTCCAGTCACTTTGGAAGTGCAATGGTGCGAGTTATAGATAAAAACACCACCCTAAGGATGTAATTTTCTTTACAGACCGTATCCATTTTACTTTGCCAAGCTTTGTCGCCAATTTCGCAAAATTGGGAAGCTCTGGCTTCAGGTTTCCTGAGATGAAACGTTGAAGTAATGCTAGACCTGTAACTTTTCTCCTTACTTCTAAGGACTGTAAATTATTCTTTAGAATTAATAATGCACTTGAAGAATCTGTCCTTCTATATTTACCATAAATAAAATGAACTGCTTTTCGCTGTACACGCTCCAGTTGAGCACCGACTTTTTAATTATGTGGATCCCAGACTGCTGCTGCACACTCAAGTCGGGACTTAATACAAGCCTTGTGTACCGTGATTCCAGTAATGATGGGAGAATTTCTAAGTTTTCTTTTAATAAATCATCATTTCTTCATTGCGGATGAGGAGACGTTAGAGCAGATGTGAGGACCAAGTGAGGTTGTTAGTGAGGGTTACTCCGAAGTATTTATAGCTCTCCACTTCTAAAATATAAAGGTTGTGAAGTATATAACTACATAACCTGGGAACTTTTTTCCTTGTGATTTGTAACAATATAGTTTTATCTTTGTTAATATTCACACCCCCGCACACTCACCATTTTGTGATTGCTACTATCGTTTTTTGTAGTGACAAGTATAGTTATAATCACTTATTATATCCTTGAAAACAACACAGTCATCGGCAAACAGCTTTACAAATACATTGTTTTCTATTTGTACTTGTGGAGTTGCGAAGGAGGGCTAAGTGACTTCTAACGCTGGCGCTTGCGGCTTCCTAAGAGTTGGTTAGGAGTTTGCAATTTTTAAGCAGCGTTTCCCAGCAGCGCCCCGCTCGTATGTATGCGCGTCGCTGGGGTTTATAATTTATGTCGCGTCCCCGCAAAAACGGCTCTCTTGAGTGCTAGCGCAACATTTTTATTTTTGAGGTTGTTGGCGACGGTGGTGGCGGTGGTAGTGGTGGTGGTTCTTCGTCTCCTCGCACCTAGGAACCGCAGAGAAGGCACCACGGTGGATGATTGCATGCCGCTGCATTTCAGCTCTTTATGTCCCGTGCCTTCATGTTTGGTGCACTTGTATGTTTGCGCATGTGCGGGTTGGTCAAGAAATGTAACATGCGACCACGATTTGTCAGAATATTAAACATAGGAGCCGGAAAAGCATGTTAACCGCTAACACATTCCCCAGAAAAAAAAAAATAGTGCGACTCTATGGGAGATTTTTAATGTCCGTGATTTCGAGCGTACGAACTGGTAAATTGAACGAACTGGGAATGTATCAACGCGGTTTTGCTGTAACTATAAATGGCGGGACCTGTCGAAATAAAATGATAATAATATGATAAAAGATGGTTCTTAACCATCTTAAGCACACACCCTGCACATCACAGCCACAAGCTGTAAAAGCACTTGCAGCTGCATCATTCTGATAGGTATGGCTTTGTCTTGGGACTCCACAGATTCTTTGTTGAACTAGGCAGGATCTGGCACTGCTCCACATTCCAAGCCTGCTTGCTACCTGTATTAGGAAACGAAATATGTACAGAACATATAATGAGATTAGTTTTAAGCATTGGAAATAGAATGATGATAACAGATAGTAAGAGCAAGTAATTCACAAGGTTCACCTCTCTAATGCTAGCCTTTGTCCTTCCCAATTCAAAGGGCAATGTGGGTAGCGCAGACAAGAGTCTGAATGGTACGTGGCTCCTTTAGGTAGCATTCATGAGCAGAACCACAAGTGTCTCAATATTACCATAACTGTCTTGACCATAGCAGATTTACCATAAAAGAAATGTTAACACTGAGAACAAGCCCTAGTTAGCTATAGAAGCTTCAGAGCTGCAACCTTTCAGCATATTCATAGTCCATCATAGTAGTGAAGCAGCTAAAGAGATTAGCTGCTAAAAACAAAAGTCCATGGTTAAAAACTAGGCAGCAGCAGCTATCTTTCTCATCGAGGTGAAACACAAAGATATCAGTGTGTATGTCACATTCACCACCATCATCAGCAGGCTACATACACAGAAGGGAAAAGGACTCTTCCACTGATACCCAATTTGCCCTGTTCCGCAGAAGATGTGGCCATCCCATCAAATGTTCAGATCGCATTTGCCCATCTATCTTTTTACCGTACCTGACTGTTTCCCTAGCCCTGGATTCCACTCTGTTACATTAATAGATCATCGGTTATCTGTTCTGGATGTTACGTTTGTCTGGTCCAAGCCCATATCTTCCGCTTGATTCCACTAGGATGTTGATAACTCAAGTTCAATCTCTAATACAATCTGCTGTTTCCTCTTAATGTCACCCACATCACTCACTCTCCTTTCCATAGATCTGTGTGCTGGGTTAATACAATATAAGCATTCTTCCCTATACTTGAGGTCGTGAAGCACTCTTGTATAACGAATCTCTACTGTCCTTCCAAAAATCTCGAGTTGCTTGTCTCCTGCACTTTTCCCTCTGTTTGTGACATATCCTCTATAATCGCTTCAGTTTAAATGAAAATTTCCATTTCCTTGTTTGCACCATTTCCTGCATTAGTATTATAATTTTGGCTACCATATAAGTTCACGTGGAAAATGGTACAAAAAATTGCTTCTACCATACGAATTGCAGTGAGCCTCTTTCCAGAATCCCCAAGAGCACAAGCATTTATGGGATACAAACTGATTAATGTCAGGATCAACCTGTAAGAGCAGCACACATCAAGAAATGCACACAGAATTTTTCTGCTGTCTTACCTACCATATTTAAATTTCTCACGGCACTGTTGCCTTTGTCCCTTCTACAAACATGTATCTCTGCACACGCCTAATCCAGACTTTGCTCCTTTCAGGCTTTCTGGGTGCTTTAGTGCTTGCTGAGTTCTCTTCATGTTAGTACAATTTTTTACTTTGCATAATTACCTTCCACATATAAATTTTGATGGTTCTGCATGTTCTACCTTATCTAAGAGGTCTGAGACTTTCATGCGCTACCACTTCATAGTATGATGCATCTTGTTTCCTTGGAGAGCTTGCCAATATCCTACCTAGCTAGCGTACCTCCTACTTCAACTGAGCGCCGTGGAATTATGCTGGGAAGGTCATCACATTTACCTTCTTCATGACAACTTTCCTCCACTCTATTCAATTCAGGCTGATTCTAGACATCACGACTGTACAGTCACTACACCTTACCTCCTCTAGTCCTTCTACAGCCTGCATGGTGCCAGGAAGGGCATTCATTGTCAAGTCTTTTTCATTATTTGTCTCCCCACTCAGTCACTCCATGTTTACCTTTTGTTTGCATGCCTGCTTCTTTCGAACTTCCATACTTTGACTTCGAAGTTGCCCATCAGTACAGTGTAGTGCATTCTTACTAAATTCAAGGCAGAGAGGTTAGCCTGTGCTACGATTCTCTAGTATCATCATCATCATCATCATCAGCCTGACTACACCCACTGCAGGGCAAAGGCCTCTCCCATGTCTCTCCAATTAGCCATGTCCTTTGCCAGCTGCGCCCACCCTATGCCTGCAATCTTCATAATCTCATCTGTCCACCTAACCTTCTGCCGCCCCCTGCTACGGTTGCCTTCTCTTGGAATCCACTCCATTACCTATAAGGGCCAGTGGTTATCTTGCCTTTGCAGTACATGCCCTGCCCAAGCCCATTTCTTCCTCTTTATTTCGACTAGGATGTCATTAGCACGTGCTTGTTCCCTCACCCACTCTGCATGCTTCCGGTCTCTTAATGTTACACCTATCATTTTTCTTTCCATGGCTCCAAGTATAAGGCTAAGTATAAGGCATAGTATAAGGCTGGAAAATTACAGCTTAGGTTTACATACTATTTATTTATAAACCTCATTTTCCATATTTAATTCATCACTGATATGACATCTTTACATTTCCTTTTAACCACCTTGCCAGTGACTGGGTGTTGGTGCACAGGCTCGCAGTATCTTCAACTTTCGGTTTTTATTAATCTTGATTATAATGACAACCACCTCCTTATGTACCCGTTATTTAGTGTATACATTGCATCAGTCCTCATAACATTGTTAAGCGCTGCGATGTCCCATTCACTGCCCGATATTCTTCAAAAAGAACAATTAGGCAAGACTCACTGGATAAGATTCTTGCATTGAACACTGACAAGTTTAGTTTCTAGTGGGGACTCTTATAAAAATATCTGATAGCATTTTACGACAACCAATGGTACCGTGGAGCACCTTGTAAAGGAAAGCAATATCCTGCTTTTCTCAGCGCTACCAAAAAAATAGGAAATAAGTGAGACGCAACTATGAAAGAAATGCTCACTGAGTGAAGAGCTATATAAGCATGCTCCCTCCACAGAACAGGAATTGGCCATTGATACTGTACTTGGCTGCCACCGCCGCCTTTGTGGATTTGTGAGTTAACCCTCGGCCCTCCGTCCCCAGTGGCTGTGGATGAGCTGACCAAGGTGGCGGTCATGCCTCCGATGTAGCGAAAGGTGCTAAGAATTGTTGGATCTGGACAGGCAGTCATCGAATACAAGCCTGAGAAAACAAGCTGTCTTTTAACGAAGACACACTGGCCATTGTAATCTCATCAACAGACTTCTATATCTACGCTACTACAAGTATACAGATTGTGACATGTATTTATCTTGTTTGTTATTATGATTTTTCTTGTTGTGCACTGATGTTTTTTCTATCTATCAGCACAAAACTGGAGGTGGCTGCCACTATTATTACGTTTTCATTGCCATCTTTCCTTCTTTTGCACACTATATCCACTGTGTCATTTAACTTCTTGTGTGTATCGTAGTGGTCTTCTTTGTCCATTGTAGTGCTCTTCTTGTAATGTGCACTGTCCTTGTAGACTGCTGTGCTGTTGTTTTGCAAGTGAAACAACATTAAAAAATAGCCTCACTGACCCTCTGAGTTGTTCATTACGAATAGGCAGCATAGCATGTGCAATTTCAGCCCTGAACAGACTTTGTTTTTAACCAGTGGTTGTTTTCAAACATTTGAAAGCAGTCGCTCTTTCACATGAGGCAGGCACTCTAACCGGTGCAAGGTGATATCAAGTGCACATCAAAACAGCCTAGGAAGCCTAAAATTATCCAGAGCCATCCATTACAGAGCAATTTATAGACTAGTTGCTGCTTCGACATTGTAGAGACCAAACTCATTATTTCTATCTCTATCTTTTTACGTTGTTAAGATGCTCTTCACACGGCTGCAGTGGTTTTAACATTTTACCAGCACGTCATAGCTGAGTTATACAGAGGTGCCGTAAGAAACAAATATTAATGCCATTGAAACTTTATGATGCATTAAAAACATAGACATTTGCTGCAAGTTGACAGATACATACTTTCATGATGCCTAGCAGAGGAACGTGAAGCACGAGTTGCTGCATGCTCTGAGTTTGCGCAAGTATTGGTGATCATGCTCCTAGTGGGTAGGAATCAAGAAATTGTAGCTATCTTGCTCAGTAATTTTCGGACATATGTATGTCAATGCCTGAGGATCTGTGCAACACAAAACAGATTAAACTTCTTTCACCAGCATCAAGAAATCTATGTAACCACACAGTACAATTCTTTCAGCTCCCAATTCTAAGCTTACAAAACTGTTAGCAACTATGTAGTACCATAAAAAGTTAGATCCCATGGGAGTGGCTGCCGCAAAAAATCTATGTCTAACATTCCATAGCTCACCTTTTGAACACAGAAATGAATGAAACAAGTTGCACTGTAACATCTGCTCCAGTGGACGAAATTTGTGGCAAGCATCTCTGCAGGCATGATGTTTGCATTGGCTTTGGCATATGTGGAGACTGTTCCTTGAAAGCACTTATTCCAAGGGCCTGCATGACCAGAGATGGTACACTCTACACAGTGCTCTGACGGCATTGACACACCCACCTAGACTCCACACTGTATACAAAAACCATCCCTAAAATACACACACATAAATCAGTGCACAGGATTTTGCAAAAATGCATCAATGCTTCTGCTAAAAGCACACCTGCCTTATTCTTTACTTGTGGAGGAAAAAATGGGCCATTTCTGTTGGTTATTATTTTTCGGCAAGATTCATAACATAGACACAGTTATATGTGTCATGTGCTTTATTATAAAATCCATTTCAAGCAATAAAATTAGGTTCTAGAGTGTAATTTATTATTTAATACAACATTTGGCAAAGAACATGTCAACAGTACTTATATGCTGTAAGATGAAAAGCAAGTATAATTTTAAATTGCTTAAATATTCAAAATGTTTCCTGTTAGTTTGCCTGAAAAGCATGAAAATTTCAGTGTTCTAGATTAAAATTTGGGATCACAGGGTCTGTTGTGGTGCAGATCACAGTGATCACTGGGTCTGTTTCAGCGCAGATGACACGAGTTTGAATTGAGTGGCTCAAATGATCCAATATATTTTTTCTCGGCAACAAATGCGTCTTTTGGGGTTGGACAAACACCAACATAGCCAGAAAGAGCCATAGAATCAATTCTTATGGAGAACAAGAATTGCAAGTTGTCGTCTCTGTGTCTGTTTAAAGAAAACAAACTTGCTGAAAATGTATAACAAAAAAAATTATTTACACTTAGTCTGCTTATGAGTGGAAAAGCGAAAGCCAAAACCCTTTCCGTGTCCTTTCTCCCTCCATTTTTTATTCTTTCTATTTTCTTCAAATTTCATATTTGTTTTTTATTGTTGTTTTTATTTCAATTTTGTGTTATTTCTGTATTTTTATTTTTACCACTTATTTTTATTTTGCCTTTTCTTCTAACATTTTTAATATTCCTTTGATTGACAAGTGGGACGGACATTTCGTGCACACGTTTCCTGCAGACAGGCCTTGCGCACACCCATGAGCCAAGGCTTTTTCCTTCATATATCAAATTTAAATGCCTAAAATCTACACACAAATGCAAAGCACAGTTTCAGCTTGAAAGCTTTTCCAGATGAAAAAAAGAAACTTAACTGCCCAGACTCACATGGCACAGGAGCAGTTTCTTTATGTAAAACAGACGCAGGAATGCAACATTCCCATCAAAGCAGGAAAGCGTCTTCTGGATATGACCCTGCAATGAATAAGACCAGAAAAACATGCCTGCTTCACTCCAGCAAAGATGCAGTACTTAATAAAAGCTGAATGATGCTCGCGAAAATAAGCGAGCCCATAAACGGCCATCCTTGCACGAGTAATATGTTTATTAATCAGCTTAAGAGTTCTTGCTCAGGATGTCAGTGGAGTTGTTGTATGCTACCGGTGGGATTAGCCTTGCTTGTTCTGCCAGCAGTTGCTCCACCGTAGCGTCACTTATATGTTAATAATGACCTAAAACCTGTCGGACCTGCCCCGCTATGCGCACAGTAACTTATAATAGTCATATTCCACTCCCGCAGTCACCATCTATGCACATATTCAGGATGTGCACTCACACTTATTTATGTTCAATCAAATGATATGCTAGTACTGAGAGAAAAATTGCAGACTATCGCGTCATCAAGATTTGATGTAAGCATGACATGCTTTGCAGTACCGGCGTATCATTGTCTAGGTTGGTTTATAGATACGGTGCTAGCCGCATTCTCTCAGGGCACCTCCCTGGCGTGGCTCACTGCTTAACGGACCCGTTCAGCAATGCCAAAATGGCGTTACTTTCCACCGGCAATGTGTACACTACCGAGGGACTTCCTAGGCGTTTCTAACAACGCTCTTATCTAACGCGGCAAAGAAGAAAAGCACGAATGCTTGCGCAACACTCCCAGAGGAGCAGTCACGGATGCATGCGAGGTGCCCGATTCCACTGTCCAAGTTTTAACAGGAATGCGGAAAGGTCATCTCTGCAACTGCGGGGTCGTGCACTTATACTGGGCACAGGCCATATCGCGATGCTGTTCAGTATCAATTGCATGTTCCTGGCTATCCACAACACGATGATCATTGCAGACCTCCGAGCAATCGTCACAAGACATGCGCAGTAACGTGCGTACGGATGTATTAACTTCAACGCAAGCGTTAGTTGCATCCGGTTCTACTGGCTGACATTGGTGATCGGCAGATCTAGTGTGACCAGTTTCATCACTGGAAAACAGAAAGTGACCAGACGTGTCAATTTAGGCGGGACATGTCCTTGTTCTGCAGGTCTGGTCCCGCCGTTCCGCCAGCATGCTTGCGGGACGGCATTTTGTCCCGCCTTCGCTACACTGGCTACACCTGCTCTGCCTAGCTCCACCAAACCAGCCTATATAATGGAAGAAACAATCCCTAGGCAGGCGCTCATAACTCCAGAGTTCAGTCACATCGGTCTTGATGAGAATGCTTTATTTGACGAAGCCTGTAACGTTTCACATTATGTCACGACTGAAAAACTTGAGGAATGGAAGAGCCAGAAGAAGCCGGACAGGGAACGGCGGGTGGATGTTCTCCAGCACTTTGAGACGAAAGATGTGCCGTGCATCATGAGGGCAATTATATATTGAGTACTGCATGTGCATGCCAGGAATAAATGCACCAGTGGGGAGGGCGCTTTTGTTGATGAACAAGCTGTGGTCTGCAGAGAAGACGCAGTTTCAAGTGACGACACTTAAAGCGCTGCTCATGCTCAAAGCGAATGGGCACATGACATGTGAACCGTACCACGGACACATCTACAAAACTGGATTGCTGCAGAAAATCCATTCAAGCCAGAAGTATTAGATGTTTGCGCCATCTAGGCCAAAACTGGAGGAAAAGAAATGCTGCATGATATGGACAGAAAAAAAAAGTGAATGTCTAAAATACTACCCGTGCCATTCAAAGGCCCCCCACCCACGTCCCGCTTATGTCCCGCTTTGGGGTCTGGGGAAAATATGGGCACTTTACGCAAACGCCAAAAGTTCGATGCATTCGTCTACGCGCCGGTTCGTCAGCCGTCGAATCTGCCGCCACTGACTCATCATCTTTGACGCATCCGAGACACGCTCCTTTCCGAAGAAAGACGAACCGAATACTCACCACTTTAGAGGTTTGCTGCCGCCATTTCAGCTGTCTTCGAAGATGCTCGACTGAAAACGTTAGTGCACTGCAAGGACAGACCTCGACCGATATGAAGATTCATGCACCGTTCAACCGGGCTTGCGCAAGCAACAAGTGCGGCCGTGTCGTGCCTTCTTGTTCTCTGTCTTCGTTTCTTTGCGCAGTTAAACATGATTCCCTACCACCTCGCCCAGTTTTCCGTTCTTATCAACAAGTACCCCAAGTTGCCCATGTACGCATGACAAGTACGAAAACATTGGCGACGAACAGACAGCCAGCAGCTCGCATTGGCTTCATGAGGCTTGTCGAATACCAATTTTGTTTGTTCGTGATTTTCTATAGGAGCCACTCTACTATAAGTCTTGAATACTGAGGAGCATGTGGCTCCCGTAGCGCACGGGAACGATGAAAGCCGTACAGGTAGCTGGCAGTAAGAGTGTAGTACGGTGGCATAAGCGTTCCTGTAAACGCTTCCAGCGGGAGGATATGCAGCGCGTAGTATGCACCTCAGAAGTAAACCGGTGAATTGTTCGAGCTGAAATTTCGCACAAAAAAGGCATTTGGTTGGCAGAATTGTTTTATACCAGATTTTTTTGGGTACCTGCCTTAATCGACAAGAAAAAAGTCTGTTATTCGTATCGTCTGGGGCGACGAAGAAACGAATAAGGCCGCTTTTTCAGCGAGTGCACTGGTGGCGCCATCTCGTTTCTTTGCCCTAGGTCCTGGAGATTTGGCAGAAGAAGTGGGGGTTGTTTTTGCGGGAGGTTTGAAGATGCTGTACAATGAATGTTTTCACACACGCACGCACGCACGCACGAACACACACGCACGCACGCACGCGCACACACACACACACACACACACACACACACACACGCGCGCGCGCACGCACGCACGCACGCACGCACGCACACACACACACACACACACACACACACACACACACACACACACACACACACACACACACACACACACACACACACACACACACACACACACACACACACACACACACAACAGTTACGAAGAAGTCACTACGAACCAGAAGTTATACACTTATAAATTAGACTAACATGCTTGAAAACACAAGGGCTTACTGACGTTTCGACTGGGGACGTCTTCATCACAGTGGTACTCAGGTATATGCTTTTACACCAACAACTATCAATGCCACTTTTACATAAGGTCAAGAACAAGGCAGAGCATGCACTGGATGCGATATCAGTATCGCGGGTGATGGTGTATATGTCAATGAAAGATACATTAAAAATTTAGAATACCTAAACGAAAGCACAAATGTGGGAAGCATAACTGTTAATTACCATGGCTGACAATACAGCGCGCCAGGACGGTTGTTCAAGTCAGCAGAAACAGTATAAAATTTGTATATAAGATAATTGTAAAATAGTGACTTCTATTTATCGAATGAGCGACCGGGAATCCTGATGTGCTTAAATAGCGGTAGGTTGTGGAGAGGAGCGCGGTGAGCTTTGTGGTTGTCGAAGCGTAATCGAACAGGGGTTTCGGTTTTCCTCTGTATTGCTATTGGACACAGAACACTCCAGCAAGTAAATTACCTTCGAAGTGTCACAGCAGAATGTGCCTTTAATTTTGACTTGATAATCAGAAGTGAGCCAGTAACATGTGAGCAGATTTTGCATCTCGGCTTATAGCAAGGGCGGCCGCCTTCTTCTGCCAGACGATTAGAAATTTTTGGGGAATTTAGAAGACACGCAAATTTTTTGATAGTCTTTATAGACTGCCCCAGGCGGATCAGGGAATATTAATTTTAGATGTTCTTTTTGTCCTATTATGTTATGATGCCTAATAAGAATGCCGGTGACGTCTGTGTTCATGTGTGTTCAATCGTCAGGGCGCTGCCTCTTGAATTAACATAATACAATACTTTACTGGTTTGCATTTCCCATATATACAGGTCCAGAGTTTCCAGAGGTCCAGAGCTAATACGACGCCGACGGCTTTTCGACAGAACGAGCTGTATATGCTGTCGCGTAAAATAAGCTGCGGTTTAACTACTGCTCAACCTGGTTACAAAGCGAAAGTTGTGGTGTATCGGGTAAGTAGACACGGCTTGGCGTCTGTAACGTTGAGTACGTTCCGCACACTGGATAGGCAGCGAGCCCATCGTAGCACGGCTGGTAGCAGTTAAATTTATGGTTCATCGCGACAGGTTGCTCACGCAATGAACGCTGCGGCCTGTTGGGCGATATAGCTGCAGTGCCGCGTGTCTGCCACAAAGTTGTCAGCGCTAATGCGTGCAGCCCACATATCTTTCTCACCACCGCCACGTACGTACTTACCTCAAAGCGCGATTGAGGTGTGCACTGACCAAGGAAGCCAGTTACACACCCTTCCTTTCCTCAAACTCGGAGTCTAGAACGTTGTCAACGCCAACGAACACAATGATTGCCGACAGCTTTGCCTTTGTATATCCTGAATTAGCTGAGCGAATCCACAGCATAGAAAATTGATTTTTGCGACCGCGGCGGCTGCGTATTTATGGAGGAAAAACGATAAGGCGCCCGTGTGCTGTGCGATGTCAGTGCACGTTAAAGATCCCCAGGTGGTCGAAATTATTCTGAAGCCCTCCACTACGGCACATCTATCTTCCTTTCTTACACTCCCTCCTTATCCATTTCCTTACGGCGCGGTTCAGGTGTCCAACGATATATGAGACAGATACTGCGCCATTTCCTTTCCCCCAAAACCAGTTATTATTACTGAGGAAATGAAAGTCACAGTAAAGGGGTACCCTGTGGCGAACACGGAGGCGCTGAAGCGGGGCTGTTGTTACCCTCAAACAATGGCACATGCCCACTAGGAGAATTGGCCAAGGATTGTGGGGCACGGAGTTTTTCAGATAAATATTTTCATGTACGAAAGTTAGCTGGCTAGTCGAAAAAGAGCAGGGATAAGGAAGCAAAGGTGCGCTTCTCTGCTTGGCCAGTCGCGACAACAACGACATCAGTTCCACCACTCGGCACCCGACACAAAGGAAAAGCCACGTATACAAATCCAAATCCAAATCAGCAGCCGGCAATGTGGCTGCGATAGAAGCTTGTTAAAGCCGGGTGCAGCCCCACCTATCGGTGACTGTGTTGGCCTCGTTCGGACTGAAAGACTGAAAAATGAGACCTCCGAAGGAAACGCAGGCAGCGTCCTTTCCTGCGAAGCGTCGACGTGGCGAAGTCGCCGACACGTCCCCTGGACCGCCCGTGACCCGGAGGAGGTCCGCCAGGCTCGCCAGCAAGCAAGCCAATTTCCTGGCGGCCACGGACGCGAATGGACGCCGGTCCGGAGTGAAGGCAGAACCTCCCAAGCCAGTCGTATCCAAAGGTAAAGCCTCAGCGACAGCCACTAATACACTGAGAAGGAAACGTAAGGCGGCGACAGTGGAAAAAAAGCGTTTGTGGTCCTCGGGGAAGACTTCTAGTCGTGGTCGGCCAGAGCAGGATCCTAAGGGTAGAGGTAGGCCTTTGAAGCATACGTTGCCATCGAAAGCCACAGCGAAGACGTCGTCCGCCGCGAGGACAACGCCGCTGCTTCACGGTGACCACAACGCTCCTTCCTCCAGCAGAAGGAAAAGAAGGCCAGTCCGAATGACGGCCCGAAGCAGGTCTAGAAGCTCTCAGTCTCCAGTCAGCAGTAGCAGCAGCACGGGCGACACCAGGCCCAGCGCCGAACTGCGAGACTCCTCAAGACGCACAACGCCTGGTTGCCACGGAAGGCGAACGCGAGGACAGTTGACTGGTTCGTCGGACGATACCGGCGTCCCTGGCTCCAAGAGTCAACGCTGGTTAGAGAGCAGTAGCGGTGGCAGCGGAAGCTGCAAGAGCGCTGAGAAACAGCGTCGTTTGCGAAGTGGTTGGACCAGCAGCAACCGAAGCAGCGAGAGCAGCGCTTACAAGAGACGCCTCTTGCGAAGTAGTTCGTCATCAAGCAGCGGCGTCGCCAAGCGCGCGGCGAAGATGCAGCGCAGAGCAAGAGGGAGGTCTCCGAGAAGCCGCAGAGCCATCGGCGGTGGTGAGGAGCACCCTGTAACCAGAGGACCGCAGTTGCCAGGCCGTGTACAAACAAGTCACGAAAAGGTTTCCAGGTGGCTGGAGCGCATGGAGGAACCTTGATACACACGCTTCACTGCCGGACTGTTTTTCGCAAGAACAGCACGTTGATGTGCATCTTTATGTTCTTGATGCGGCCTGCGTCAGCACTCGCAAGCAGCACGACAGTTGTGGAAAAAATGTAAGCTTCAAATTGTAACCATGTGTGAAATGGTAATGTGAAGGATAGATTTTCTCGACTCGGAAAACTTTTTTCTTGCCTAAGCGATGCATTAAAATTCACTGTTCTCATTTTTTAAGCCTCTGATGTTATTTCGCGACAGCGTATACAGCTCGTTCGGTCGAATTGCCGTCGGTGTAGTAGCAGTAGTAGTTGTCGGCGCCGCGCGTCTGAAATATTTCTTCCCTTACGGCGCGGTTCGGGTGTCCACCGAGATATGCGAGACAGGCGTCATTTCCTTTCCTTAAAGAGCCACAGAAAGGGGTGTTTGAGCTTGGCTTTTAAATACTTGCACTATGTAGAGTACAGGCCACCGAGCGTCCATGCCGCGTACGAGACCTCAAAAGAGAGCGGGAAATTTACAATACATTTTTAAAGATACCCGTTTTCGCACCTCGCGGAGATGCGCGGTGCCGGTCTTTCGCACGTAAACCTGGCAGACGACATCACGTCTTGCTAATGGCTTCAACAGCCGGGGGTTCACAGCGCGTTCATTGGTTCACAGCGCCAAATTTTTGCAGACGTCACGCGCTACCGTTGCCAAGGCCACTCCGCGCGCGCCGCAGCCGGCGGAGGCGGGGGGGGGGGGGGGGGGGAGCGCCGCCGTTTTCACGTGCGAGAGGCCACTGAAAGGCGCGAAGACGCGGAAGTTCAAATTTGTCTGCAAATTTTGTCTGCAGTTTCGAACTTCGAATTCGATAGTTCAGGCATGTAGATTGATACTCTCGCCGGCAACTTGCTGTGGACACCGGAACAGCGCCGTAAGAGTAGAAAGGTTGGAGTGAAAGAAGAAGATGTGCCGTGTGGTCTCCGAAATCGCACTGACAACGCACAGCACACTGGAGCCTTTTGCGTTTCGCCTCCATCGAAACGCGGCTGCCGCGGTCGGGATCGAACCCAGGTACTCCGGCTCAGTAGAGGCCGTGCTGCATCGCCCGCGTGCCTCACTAAGGCCCGTTGGGCCGTGAGCTCGCTGCTGGTGAGACGGCTCTCCCATTGCTCCGCACTCGGGTGTTCGTGTTTGTGGAATGCTTTGTTGCGTTCGCACTCCCAAGTAATGTGATAAAGTGTGGGTGTGGCTCCGCACCACGGGCAGGTGGCCCTGTATTGTTATGGGAACATTTTGTTGAGTATGTGTAGGTTGGAGAAGGTATTTGTCTGTAGTCTACGCCAGATGGTGGCCTCCTCCTTTGTCAGAGCTTTGTGTGTTGGTGGATATTTGATTCTGATCCCCCTGTGTAAGTTTAAAAGTTCTGCGTATCCCTCCTCGCAGGCTTGCAGATGGAACTCCGGGGCGTTAGACTGTCCTGCTCGGATTGCTTCGCCTCGAGCTAGGCTGTCTGCCCTTTCGTTTCCCTCTACCCCCGCGTGGCCTGGGATCCAAATCAGATTGTGTCTGGGTTTGTTTAACTCGGTAGGGGCTACCCCGCTGAGTATCCTGATTGCCATTTTGCTAATTCTGCCCTTCGTGTAGTTTTTGCACGTTTCTTTCGAATCTGTTAGAATATTTAGGGGGCGGCCGGTCCTATAGCCTTCTGCTGCCGCCAGCGCGACGGCAATTTCCTCGGCCTCCGCTGCGCCAGCGACTTTCGCCGTGGCGCTCGTCACTAGGTGTCCTTCGTTGTCTACTACCACCATTGCGGCTGCATGTTCTGCTCCGCATGGATAGACGGCAGCGTCTGTGTAGACAGTGTTGTCTTTTGGGGCTAGCGTTCGTTCGACGTATTCTGCCCTAGCCTTGCGTCGGTTTGCGTGGAGATTAGGGTCCATGTTCTTTGGCATAGGCCCTATGTTAAAGGATTTTCTGAGGTGGTCCGGAACCTCCGCGTATCTCCGCGCGTGTCCCGACCCAGCCTTTTCAGGAGCGCCCGTCCTGCGGGGGTGCCTCCGAGTCTGATGGTCTGTGCACCCAGCAGCGCTTCCGCGAGTTCGCTGAAGGTGTTGCTGACGCCCAACTGCAGGAGTTTCTCGTTGGACGTGTTTCTGGGTAGGTGGAGGGCTGTCTTGTAAGCCTTTCTGAGGATGGTGTCGGGAAAAACTTTTTCAACTTCGAATCCAAATTTCTTTGAAATAAATGCATCTATCGCTCCCAGATAAACGGCAACAAAGCCATGAAATTCCGATCAGATTTTGCTAACAAAAAAAAATTGATACAGTTCTCTTCACTGTCCGTTTAATCACCAGGCCAGCGGGAAAGCTTGTACGCATTGTATCACCGGTGTGTACCCTGTTCCACTGGGCACCCAACGTCGCCCGTCTTTAACGTGCACTGACGTCGCACAGCACACAGGTACCTTGCGAAACGCTAAGGCACCCGTTTGCTGTGCGATGTCAGGGCATATTAAAGATCCCCAGGTGGTCGAAATTATTCCGGAGTACTCCACTGCGGCACCTCTCTCTTCATTTCTTCTTTCACTCCCTCCTTTATACCTTCCCTTACAGCGCGGTTCAGGTGACCAACGAGACAGATACTGCGCCATTTCCTTTCCCCAAAAACCAATTATTATTATTATTATTATTATTATGCTGTAGTAACCCGCGGCTGATCTCAATTACGACGTAGGAATGTGATGCTGTAAGCTCTGCTTACAATGTTGGCTCCTTTCCGATAAAGGTCAATTATATGCAAATATTAATTTCAAGATAAAAGAAGCTTGTGAGATACATAGACATTCCTCGCAACTTACGCTCAAGCATTCACGAAGTAGAGCAAAAAGTGCTGCATTTCTTTAGAATATTAGTGCACTTTAGAGCCTTCTGTGCAGTAAAGAGAACCGCATAGTCGCCAGGAATGTGTCTCCATTGCGCGGTCGAAGCGTTGCAACGCATGTGCGCCAATTTTGTATAGAAACATTGGTGGCGAGGCTGCACAAAAATTGCCTACGGTTTAAATACCGCTCAACTTGTTTCGAAATCGACTCACGTGACCCACGGCTTGCTTGCTGCGAGCGAGAGATGGCGCTGGCGAGCGTCGCAGCTTTCGCAGCTTGCGTATCGCGGCTTCGGCGGCGGCGATGCGCCGGTTCGTGGGTGCGCGGGCGCAAAAAAAAAAAGAAAGAAGCCCCCCCCCCCCCTTTTTTTTTCTTTTCTCCGTCGGGAGATGCACGCGTCTTGCGCCCCGAGAAGCGCCCGCTGCCAAGGAACAGAGAGCGGATGACGGTTTTATTTTATTTGGCAACATACGAGGCGTTCAAGGTAAACGAGTCTCCGGCAAGTTTTGTGTTTGCACTGGGCGCAGGATATACGATAAACGAATTAACATACGATAAACGAAGTTAACATTTAAGAAGCTAGCTAGTCAGTATAAACTAGTTAATCGACTGTGCAGTGCGAAAAAGAAAGTTAGGCATGGTTTAATCATGGTTATACCAAAGGTCGAGCGAAAGCATTTTGGCAATGGCCCGGACCCGATTTCGAGGTCGTCATCGTGTCGGCCACGCTCTCTTATGGTTGCACGCTCAATAAGGTTGGACACTTAGTTATGGTTGGTCCAAATCAACCGAGGTCAAATTTCGGGACTGGCCCGGGCCACATTTAGAGACTACCATCGTTCGTGCACATTGAAACTAGCCTGAAAATAGATTTTGGTCCAAATCAATGAAGGTCAAATTTCGGGGGTGGGATAGGCAACATTTCGGAAACGACCCGGTTTTAATTTGGAGACACCATCTCTTAGGCCATAGTAAAAATATGCGTGTCATCTGACTTAACGCTGTTGCTTTGAGAGCAGAAAGTTGGGATAGTTGGTTGATGTTCATACTGAAGAAGTGATAATAATAATAATAATAATAATAATAATAATAATAATAATAATAATAATAATAATAATAATAATAATAATAATAATAATAATTGGTTTTTGGGGAAAGGAAATGGCGCAGTATCTGTCTCATATATCGTTGGACAGCTGAACCGCGCCGTAAGGGAAGGGATAAAGGAGGGAGTGAAAGAAGATAGAGGTGCCGTAGTGGAGGGCTCCGGAATAATTTCGACCACCTGGGGATCTTTAACGTGCACTGACATCGCACAGCACACGGGCGCCTTAGCGTTTTTCCTCCATAAAAACGCAGCCGCCGCGGTCGGGTTCGAACCCGGGAACTCCGGATCAGTAGTCGAGCGCCCTAACCACTGAGCCACCGCGGCGGGTACTGAAGAAGTGGGCGCGGAAGAACAAGGACAAGCGAGACAAGCGCTCGTCTTTGTCTCGCTTGTCCTCGTTTTTCCCGCGCCAACTTCTTCAGTCTGTTGCTATCAAATGAGCCAAGTGCGAAGGTCACTTCAATGTCATATACGCACACCGGTCTGAAACTCAAGTTTTGCCTTGAATGGATACTGCAGAGTAGGCCACACGACCCTCAGCAGTACTGAACCCATTTTACGCGCCTAGGACACTCCTTAATAATAATAATAATAATAATTGGTTTTGGGGGAAAGGAAAAGGCGCTGTATCTGTCTCATATATCGTTGGACACGCGACGTTGGACACCGCGCCATAAGGGAAGGGATAAAGGAGCGAGTGAAAGAAGAAAGGAAGAAAGAGGTGCCGTAGTGGAGGGCTCCGGAATAATTTCGACCACATGGGATCTTTAACGTGCACTGACATCGCACAGAACACCAGTAGGACACTCCTTCAATTGTTAAAAACGTGGTTGCATTTAGCTGGACAGCTGTTCTATTTACATGGAGAGAGAGAGAGAGAGAAACGTTGGGCAAAAATTCATCCCTTTACTCAAATACTGATCCGGAGTTCCCGCGTTCGAACCCGACCGCGGCGGCTGCGTTTTTATGGAGGAAAAACGCTAAGGCGCCCGTGTGCTGTGCGATGTCAGTGCACGTTAAAGATTCCCAGGTGGTCGAAATTATTCCGGAGCCCTCCACTACGGCACCTCCTTCTTCCGTTCCTCTTTCACTCCCTCCCTTATCCTTTCCCTTACGGCGCGGTTCAGGTGTCCAACGATATATGAGACAGGTACTGCGCCATTTCCTTTCCCCTAAAAAGCAACCAACCAATTACTCAACAAAACATTGGCTAAGTTTGAGCACATACAGTAAATACACAACTGTAAAATACAAGCATTTGCTACAGACATGGTTGTACACAGATTCATATCAGAATAAAGTGCATTAAAACAGACAGTAATGTCAGCAAAACGATCCGGTAATGTATGTTACTAGTATGACGGATTTATCTCTTTCAGACACTCATTGAGTTATGCTATCGAGAAAAATCTGAAAATTTGCATGTGTATTAGCCGATACTGGTATGATATTCTCCAATCTGTTTTGCTAGCCTAATTCTCGAAAGTTGGTATAAAGACCAATCTAGCAAGCCCCGGAAAACCATTCCTGTACTGACAACAGAGTTTATTACCCCCTACATATTTTCGATTTCGTTCATATTGGCCAGAATAATGTGACTGCAGTTCGCGCAGCGCTTTAATAGTAGCTTGCTATATTCGTATAAATATGTTTTGGTGCTGTACGCGTGGTGTTTCGCTGTAAAAACTGTGGAGTTAAGCAAATTTATTCAACTAACTTCAAACTTTTTCCACCGCTTGCGAGATCGCATTGTTTGTTCTGCGATAATAGCCAACCCAAGCAACGCAAGCACACGACAGACGACTTTCACCGCACCTTCGGCATCTCCTTCAGACCCCGCCGCTGCCGCTGTTATTATTTTTTTTCCACGCGGGAGAAAAAAAAAGGCACTGGCCTAGAGTCACTTGGGAGAAGCGAGCGCCCGCCACAACCCGCCTTTTTCATTTTCCTGTGCTGCCACCTCGCGTACAACGCTGGAAGCTCACTGGTAGGGTACTGCGCGCCCAATCCGGCCGGACTGAGTGCCGCTGCGGAGCACGTTTTGTTGGAATCTGTCAACGATGGCGTGTCCTGGGCAGCACCTGGTACCTGGAGGATTTCTAGAGTTGATTGATGGCTTGGTGCGAAGTCCGAGGCAGGCTGTAGTGCCCACCGAAGAGCAAATTCTTCAGTATCTCCGATCATCCGGCATGCGATGCGAACACCAGCTAGCAAGGGCCGCCGCTTCAGAGATGAAGGCTACATTCGGAACATAATGTTCAATGAAATATCCCCGATCAGTGAGGTTGGCATTTTCCGCTGTATATGCCTGCCATTCATGAAAGGTGGATACTAAATCGTGCACGCAGTAGTACAGAAAACGACTGGGGACAACAGTTTTCACAAGCAATCGTTGTGCTCAAGCGCTGCAGAATAGCTACACGAGGTGTAAAAGCACAAGCGTACTCGCAACCAAGCAGCTCTGCTAGCATTTCACTGTATTTTCCCACAGCACCCCGCTGCATAGGTTAAACAAGCATGCGCGTCCATAAAGACGAGCGCGAGAGGCGCACATTGATCCATTCCGGCGATACCACGCAGAGCTCTTCATCATGGATATGATTCAAACACACGCATAACGCACCTTCTTCTTCTTCTGCCTCTTAATACATGGCACATACCCACATGGGGGTATTGGCCAAGATGTAGTGGCATAAACAAGGAAATTTCCTTAGGAGATTACGACAAAATTGTAGCACCATGCGTGAATGCTCTCGTAGCTTCTTTTTCGTTGTCCGCTCCACCGCGCGTTGAAAGCGGCCCACTGCACTTGCCCATTTGGCCTTCTGGCTTGAGAAAGCAAAAAGCGCCGGAACGAAGTCTGGGTGCCGCGGTGACATTCGAGGCCTTCCTGCACATGAATAAAACACTTCGTGATAGACTGCACACGCATTTAAACACAATACCTCGTCCGTAGCTGTCACAAAGTGATTCCCGCAGAGTCTTGACGTGCTTCACGGTGCCCAAGGGCGGCACGATCGTCGAGCCGGCGAACTGCTTTTATCCACGCTTCGCGTCGAAGGCTGTCCCGGGAAGCGCTCGGAAAGCGAAAAAATCCGAGTTTACTTCCCTTTACATATTGGGCATTGCTGCCGTATGCCACACATTTCGTAGGTATCGCCAAATGCGTCGCGCTGAACGCCCGACGGCTAGCAACGCACCCCGCGTAGGAAGCCGGTTTGTTTACACTTCCACGACCGGTCTGGAGTCAAAGTCAAAGTCAAAGTCAAATTTATTTTTCTCCGAGAGGAAGAAAGGGGGCAACGGAAAAAAGCTGCACATGCGCAGCTTGACGAAGCCCGGCCCCCTTGGGTACAGTTCAGCAGCAATTCAAGAAAAATAAACAAAGGACGCTCAATGACAAGCATTGTACAAGATATATACATATGGACGACAATGTCAGGGTTTTATACGTGAGATGCAAAAAGTAAGCGGCTGACATAATACAATGCACGTGGTATAGGGCGTAGTTGCAGCAATATGTAAGAAAAAATGTCGTTAGCTGCACGATATAAAGAAAAAAGGAAGGGATATAAAATCATACAGGTGGGCAATAGTGCAGCGGAGGATAAGAATTGAAGCCAGAGACAATGGTGAGGGTATTAACACAAAGCGGATGCAATACGATCTAATTTTTTGAAAAGTGAGCGTGCAGATTCTGTATTTGTATCAACACCAACGCGACTGAGTGCGTTCAAGAGGACGGCGATGTGGTACGATAAAGATTGATTGCCATATGTTGTGCGGCAGAAACGTTCGACCCATGAATTATTGTGTCTGGTGTTATGACTATGTGTGCGCGTGTCAAGGTTGAATAGCTGAAGAAAATACTGATTATTGGTGCGAACAGCAGTCTTGTACTGGCAAAGAAGGCGGTACGAATACATGGTTTCAATTGGAAGTATGCGATAGGATGCGAAGTATGCGGACGTATGATCACGGTATGAAATATTCGCAATGGCTCGAATTGCGCGTTTTTGACATATTTTTAGTTTATGAATGTTTTCTTTGGATGTGGTCGCCCATACAAGATGACAATAATTAAGTGCAGATAAAAATAAGGCGTTGTACACCATCCTTTTTACTTTTGTAGGTAATATATGCCGATTCGTACTCAATATTCCCGCGATTCTGTTTAATTTGTAGCAAACGTGTTCAATGTGCTTATCCCAGGTTAGGTTTTCTGAGAAAAAGACCCCAAGTGATTTAACGTGCGTTCGTATATCAATTTCATCATTCGCTAGAAATAGCTTTTCTGTGGGAGTGACAGTGGTGTTTCTTGCACGAAAAAGTATTGCTTGAGTCTTTTTTGCATTAATTCTCAGAAAGTTATTTTCGGACCAACGCTTAACAAACTGTAATGCTATATTTGCTGTGTGTATCAAATTGTTTGGGTTATCTCCGGTAATGAAGAGCGCGGTATCATCTGCATATCCAATCCATTGTACCTCGCTTATAGTGGAAAAGATGTCATTTATGTAAAGAACAAATAGGAGGGGACCGAGAATACTGCCTTGAGGGACACCGGAAGTAAGTTTTTTGACGCTGGAATTTTTATTATTATGGCTAACATACTGAGAGCGGTGTTGAAGGTACGATGATAAGAGAGCATTAGAATTTCCCCGTATGCCATAATGCTGAAGTTTCATTATTAACGTTTTGTGACACACGCAATCAAATGCCTTTGAAAAATCTATATATATGCCTAAAACTAGTTTCTTATGCTCTAGAGCGTTAATAATGATTTCTTTTTGCGTTAAAAGAGCTGATTCTGTGGATTTTTGTTTCAGAAAACCGTGTTGGCAAGGTGAAATGAGTGAATGCTTTCCTAAAAATGAATAAAGACGAATGTGCATAATTTTTTCTAAGCCTTTAGAGAACACTGGGAGAATTGAAATGGGTCGAAAGTTATTTATATAATTTTTGTCACCTCCTTTGTGTACTACAGTCACCTTGGCTATTTGCATTAGCTCTGGAAATGTATTTAGCTCAAAGGCTAAGTTATACATGCTAGTCAACACTGGAGCGATGATATCAATAATGTATTTAATAGGAGCAATTTGCATGTCATTTGCATCACGAGATTTAGAATTTTTGAGGTTATTATATACATAAATCACTTCACTTTCGTTAGTGGGAAAGAATACCATACTTCCAGAGATATTAGGGATGCAATCTGCAGTGGGAGAGTAAGCTGTGCTTGCGCAGTCAGTTTCCCCAACGGAGACAAAATGCGCATTGAACGCATTAGATAGATCAGTGCCGCTTATGTCTTCATTGTTGATTTTTATGCTGGTGATGTTGGAATGACTGATTGGTTTAATGATCTTATTTAGGCGTTTCCACAACAGTTCGACGTTCCCGGATGCGTCATGCAGATAGGTAGCAAAGTATTCGTCCTTGGCAACTTTGAGCTCTTTATTTACCCTATTTCTATATGTTTTATACGCTTTTAATAAATTTATGTCCTTGCTTTTCACAAATTTCCAGTAAAGATGGTTTTTTATGTTAATTTTATTGACCAGATCCCGTGTTACCCACGGTTTCCGCGATTTCCTGTTCCTTCGTCGAGCTACAGAGTGGAGCGAGCGACCCTTCCAATATGTTTCGCGACACCGCGAAATATAATGGTCACCGTTCCCTTGCATCCCATTCCTTTCCGCGTGGCAAAACTGTACCTGCGGCCCATTCCAGCCATTTTCGTTCCCGTGGAGGAATGTATGAGGATCTTTTCAAAAACACTTGATTTCCCACGCCGCTAAGAGCATTCTGTTCCGTCTGGACCTCCGAGCAGAACGGATGACCCCAGCTTCTCCTCCCACGATGTGTTCGCGCCTCTTGACGACACCGTCACGCCCCAGCCCTTGCCGCGCCCGCCACACCCTCCTACCCGCCCTTTGGTCGAGCTCGAGGAGCCCACGCGCGCTCAGCGCCGTCCGGCGCCCTTCCGCCCCTACTATAGGCTTCCCCAGCTTCCCCAGGCCTACTCCAAGAAGTAGGCCTTTCTGCCTGCTGCGCCAGCTGCCTGGTGCCCCTGCTGTCCAAACAGCCCCCTGCGCGGCGTTGGAACCGGCGGTACACAGCGTTCCCCGCCGCGCTGCTATCCCGTAGCAGTCTACAGCGGTTCCCACCTGCCGCCGCGTGGTTCAGCCAACGTGGTGCCCTCTGCTGACAGCCTCGGCTGCCCTGCAGTCCTCGCTGAGCCTCTGGCAAGCCCTGCGGCTGGTTGGAGGCCGTGCTGCTTGCATCCAGCAAGGCCCCGACGCCCGCGCGCCACTCCCAGCGCGCGGCCGTTCATCTATCCTACCCTGGTGCCTATGCTGCTGCTGTGACGGGCCTGCCGCCTCCGACTTCGGAGGACCAGCTGCCGCCACGCCCCTGGATTACAAGCAGTGCAGTGACGATGGTGACAGTTCCCTTCCCCGTCCCCTTCCGCCTCCCCTGGTCCCCAAGAGTGATGCCCAAAGGGCCAACATACGTCGGTACCAGTATCCCCCTCCCCAGAATACCTCATAGCATTAACCTACCTACCTACCTATTTAGGGCCGTGATGTGAAGAAGTCAGCGCGTAAACTAGATGAGGGACAGAAGAGAAGACACGTACGTAAGGCATTCACCAGCGCTGACTCCTTCACATAACGCAGAACCAACTTGCCCGCCAGCATGGTCTCCTGAACTTCATTTATAGTCGCCACGTGCGTCCAATGTGGTCATGCAGACTCATGGACACGTCATTGAGAAGACAAATTCGTTTTTGAGACTTTTAGACACCATACGCGCGCGCGCGCGTGTGTGTGTGGTTTTGGCGCCTTAAAAGTACAGTGAATAGGAGAAGAATCTCACTTGCACTAGGTTTGAAGACATTCATGGTACAGCATCTTCAAACCTCCCGCAAAACAATCCCCCGCTTCTTCTGAAAAATCTATAGGACCTAGGACCAAGAAACGAGATGGCGCCACCAGTGCACTCGCTGAAAAAGCGGCCTTATTCATTTCTTCGTCACCCCAGACGATGCGAATAAACGACTTTTTCTTGTCGATTCAGGCAGGTACCCCAACAAATCTGGTATAAAAGAATTCTGCCGAAGAAATGCCATTCCTGGGCGAAATTTCAGCTCGAACAATTCACCGGTTTACTGAGAAGCATTCTACGCGCTGCATATGCTCCCGCTGGAAAACTTATGCCACGTAGTACACTCTTACTGCCAGCTACCTGTACGGTTTTCATCGCTCCGGTGCGCTACGGGAACCACATGCTCCTCAGTATTGAAGACTTATAGTAGGGTGGCTCTTATAGAAAATCACGAACAAACAAAATTGGCATTCGGCAAGCCTCATGAAGCCAATCCCAGCTGCTGGCTGTCTGTTTGGCGCCAAAGTTTTCGTACTTGCCATGCGTACATGGGCAACTTGGGGTACTTGTTGATAAGAACGGAAAACTGGTCGAGGTGGTAGGGAATCATGTTTAACTGCGCAAAGAAACGAAGACAGAGAACAAGAAGGCACGACACGGCCGCACTTGTTGCTTGCGCAAGCCCGGTTGAACGGCGCATGAATCTTCCTATCGGTCGAGGTCTGTCCTTGCAGTGCACTAACGTTTTCAGTCGAGCACCTTCGAAGACAGCTGAAATGGCGGCAGCAAACCTCTAAAGTGGTGAGTGTTCGGTTCGTCTTTCTTCGGAAAGGAGCGTGTCTCGGATCCGTCAAATATGACGAGTTAGCGGCGGCAGTTTCGACGGCTGACGAACCGGCGCGTAGACGAACGCATCGAACTTTTCGCGTTTGCCTAAAGTGACCATATTCCTCAGACCCCAAAGCGGGACATAAGCGGGACGTGGGTTGGGGGCCCCTGAATTACACGGCTAGTAGTTTAGACATTCACTTTTTTTTATTCTATCCATATCATGCAGCATTTCTTTTCCTCCAGCTTTGACCTAGCTGGAGCAAACATCTAATACTTCTGGCTTGAATGGATCTTCTGCAGCAGTCAATTTTTGCAGATGTGTCCGTGGTACTGTTCACATGTCATGTGCCCATTCACTTTGAGCATCAGCAGCGCTTTAAGTGTCGTCTTCTCTGCAGATCACAGCTTGGTCATCAACGAAAACGCCCTCGCCACTGTGGCATTTATTCCTGGAAAGCACATGCAGTATTCAATCTATAATTGCCCTCATGTTGTCGCAAGGCACATCTTTCGTCTCAAAGTGGTGGAGAACTTCCACCGGCCGTTGCCCGTCCGGCTCCTTTTGGCTCTCCCATTCCTCTACGTTTTCAGTCGTGACATAATGTGAAACGTTACCGGCTTCGTAAAATAAAGCATTCTCATCAAGACCGATGTGACTGAACTCTGGAGTTATGAGCGCCTGCCTATGGCTTGTTTCTTCCATAATTTAGGCTGGTTTGGTGGAGCTAGGCAGAGCAGGTGTAGCCAGTGTAGCGAAGGCGGGACAAAACGCCGTCCCGCAAGCATGCTGGCGGGACGGCGGGACCAGACCCGCAAAACATGGACATGTCCCGCCTAAATTGGCACGTCTGGTCACTTTACGTTTTCCAGTGATGAAACTTGTCGCACTATATCTGCCGATATATAATGTTAGCCAGGAGAACCGGGTGCAACTAACGCTTGAGTTGAAGCTAATACATCCGCACGCACGTTACTGAGCATGCCTTATTGTGACGATTGCTCGGAGGTCTGCAATGATTATCGTGCTGTGGACAGGCAGGAACATGCAATTGATACTGAACAGCATCGCGATATCGCCTGTGCCCAGTATAAGTGAATGACCCCGAAGTTGCAGAGATGACCTTTCTGCATTCCTGTTCAGACTTGGCCAGTGGAATCGGGCATCTCGCATGCATCCGTGACTGCTCCTCTGGGGGTGTTGCGCAAACATTCGTGCTTTTCTTCTTTGCCTAGAAATGCCTAGGAATTAACTCGGTAGTGTACACATTGCCGGTGGAAAGTAATGCCATTTCGGCATTGCTGAACGGGATCCTTAAGCAGTGAGCCTCGCCAGGGAGTTGCCCCGAGAGAATGCGGCTAGCACCGTATCTTTAAACCAACCTAGACAATGATACGCCGGTACTGCAAAGCATGTCATGCTTACATCAAGTCTTGATGACGAGACAGTCTGCAATTTTTCTCTCAGTGCTGGCATATCATTTGCCTCAACATGAATAAGTGTGAGTGCACATCCTGAATATGTGCATAGATGGTGACTGCGTGAGTAGAATATGTACTATTATAAGTTATTGTGCGCATAGCGGGGCAGGTCCGACAGGTTTTAGGTCATTTTTAACATATAAGTGACGCTACGGTGGAGCAATTGCTGGCAGAACAAGCAAGGCTAATCCCACCGGTAGCATACAACAACTCCACTGACATCCTGAGCAAGAACTCTTATGCTGATTAATAAAAATATTACTCGTGCAAGGATGGCCGTTTATGGGCTCGCTTATTTTTGCGGGCATCACTCAGCTTTTGTTAAGTACAGCATCTTTTCTGGAGTGAAGCAGGCATGTTTTTCTGGTCTGATTCATTGCAGGGTCATATCCAGAAGACGCTTTTCTGCTTTATTGGGAATGTTGCATTCCTGCGTCTGTTTTACATAAAGAAACTGCTCCTGTGGCATGTGAGTCTGAGCAGTTAAGTTTCTCTTTTCATCTGCAAAAGCTTTCAAGCTAAAACTGTGCTTTGCGTTTATGTGTAGTTTTTAGACATTGAAATTTGATATTTGAAGGCAAAAGCCCTGGCTCATGGGTGTGCGCAAGGCCTGTCTGCAGGAAACGTGTGCACGAAATGTCCGCCCCACCTGTCAATCAAAGGAATTTAAAAAATGTAAGAAGAATAGGCAAAACAAAAATAACACAAAATAGAAATAAAATAAAAACAACAATGAAAAAAGAAACAAATATATAAAATTAAGAAAATAAAAAGAATAAAAAAATGGAGGGAGAGAGGACACGGATAGGCTTTTGGCTTTCGCTTTTCCGCTCATAAGCAGACTAAGTGTTAATAATTTTTTTTGTTATACATTTTCAGCAATTTTGTTTTCTTTAAACAGACTAGAGACAACAAATCGCAATTTTTGTTCTCCATAAGGATTGATTCTATGGCTCTCTCTGGCTATGTTGGTGTTGGTCCTACCCAAGAAGACGCATTTGTTGCCCAGAAAAAATTTATTCGATCATTTGAGCCACTCAATTCAAACTCGTGTCATCTGGGCGAAACAGACCCTGTGATCAGCACCAAAACAGACCCTGTGATCCAAAATTTTAATCTAGGACACTGACATTTTCATGCTCTTCAAGCAAACTAACAGGAAACATTTTGAATATTTAAGCAATTTAAAATTATACTTGCTTTTCATCTTAAAGCATACAAGTACAGTTGACATGTTTTTGCCAAATGTATTAAATAATAAATTACACTCTAGGACCTAATTTTATTGCTTGAAATGGATTTTATAATAAAGCACATGACACATATAACTGTGTCTATGTTATGAACCTTGCTGAAAAATAATAACAGAAATGGCCCATTTTTTCCATCCCATGTAAAGAATAAGGCAGGCGTGCTTTTAGCAGAAGCATTGATGCATTTTTGTCTGCAAAATTCTGTGCACTGATTTCTGTGTGTGGATTTTAGGGATGGTTTTTGTGTATAGTGTGCAGTCTAGGTGGGTGTGTCAAAGCAGTCAGAGCACTGTGTAGAGTGTACCATCTCTGGTCATGCAGGCCCTTGCAATAAGTGCTTTCAAGGAAGTCTCCACATATGCCAAAGCCATTGCAAACATCATGCCTGCAGAGATGCTTGCCACAAATTTCGTCCACTGGAGCAGGGGTTACAGTGCAACCTGTTTCACTCATTTCTGTGCTCAAAAGGTGAGCTATGGAATGTTAGACATAGATTTTTTGCGGCAGCCACTCCCATGGAATCTAACTTTTTATGGTACTACATAGTTGCTAACAGTTTTTTAAACTTAGAATTGGGAGCTGAAAGAATTGTACTGTGTGGTTACATAGATTTCTTGATGCTGGTGAAAGAAGTTTAATCTGTTTTGTGCTGCACAGATCCTCAGGCATTGACATACATATGTCCGAAAATTACTGAGGAAGATAGCTACAATTTCTTGATTCCTACCCACTAGGAGCATGATCACCAATACTTGCGCAAACTCAGAGCATGCAGCAACTCGTGCTTCACATGCCTCTGCTAGGCATCATGAAAGTATGTATCTGTCAACTTGCAGCAAATGTCTATTTCTTTTAATGCACCATAAAGTTTCAATGGCATTAAGATTTATTTATTACGCACTTTTGTATAACTCAGCTATGACGTGCTGGTAAAATGTTAAAACCACTGCAGCCGTGTTAAGAGCCTCTTAGCAATGTAAAAAGATAGAAATAATGAGTTTGGTCCCTACAATGTCGAAGTAGCAACTAGTGTACAAATTGCTCTGTAATAGACGGCTCTGATTATTTTAGGCTCCTAAGCTGTGTTAATGTGCACATGATATCACCTTGCACCGGTTAGAGTGCCTGCTTCATGTGAAGGAGGGACTGCTTTCAAATGTTTGAAAACAACCACTGGTTAATAAAAAAAATGTCTGTTCAGGGCTGCAATTGCACATGCTGTGCAGCCTATTCGTAATTAACAACTCAGAGGGTCAGTGAGGCTATTTTTAACGTTTTTTCACTTGCAAGCCAACACCACAGCAGCCTACAAGGACTGTGCACATTACAAGAAGAGCACTACGATGCACAAAGAAGACCACTACGATACACACAGGAAGATAAATGACACAGTGGACATAGTGTGCAAAAGAAGAACAGATGTCAATGAAAATGTAATAATAGTGGCAGCCACCTCCAGTTATGTGCTGATATAAAAAACATCAATGCACAACAAGAAAAATAATAATAACAAACAAGATAAATAAATATCACAATCTGTATACTTGTAGTAGCATAGGCATAGAAGTCTGTTGATGAGATTACAATGGCCAGTGTGTCTTCGTTAAAAGACAGCTTGCTACCTCAGGCCTGTATTCGATGGCTGCCTGTCCAGATCCAACACTTCTTAGCACCTTTCGCTACATCGGAGGTATGACGGCCAAGGAATCTGCAGACCAAGTGATTCTCGCGAAGAATCTCCAGGGAAAAAAAATGTGCTGAGCATGTCGAAAAGTTGAAACATGCTGCAGCGCAATACACCTCGCACTCAAGAAAGCATGCCGCAGGTCCTAGCGATCAAAATTCACTCTAGGCCTAGCACTTGTCAAGTATGGACAAAGAGCGTTCCTCGAACCGAACCGACAGTCGTCCAATGTTCCAAGAGCAGGCCCCACGTTGGGCTGCCAGATGTGGGGTTTGAATTGGGGAGATAAGTACGTTCTCCCCACTCAATCGCGGTTGACACGGTTCAAAGCCGCCCGGACCCCACCCCGTGATCGCGTACGCTACCGAGCACTCGCCGACCACGGCGGGCCTTGCTCTGGGGGAACAAAGGAACGACACATTGGCTGACACAAACAGGCACTTATTGCTACAGAAACAATAACGCCAGCTAGCAACAAGGTACGCTAATGAATCAAGGTCGTCCGATTCACCAGCAAGGTTCCGAGCGAATGTTCGCCCGCGCTAGGGCAAGGGATATATACTCCGAAGGCCGGACGGGACGAGTACGGGAGCCTGTCTCCCCGTCGCTTCCTCGCCCCGCCGGCGAAGAGCGGACCCGCGTGCGACACGTCCGCCAGCGCCGACGATCCAAGCCGAAGCCCCTCTCCCGCGCACGGGCTTTGGCAGTCTCCCGCGCAGCAATGCTGGCGCACTCTCTTGCCAGTTAATGTAACTCACAAGGGAATCCGCTCAGCCTCGAGGTGAGACCGCCGCTGCAAGGTGCCTCGCCGGGAAAGCAAACTCAAGGGGCTGCTGGGCAGGTCCCCACAAACTACAGTCATTTACCATTGGTACCCCTGTTCACCAAGGGAGCGTAGACACATTTCAAGAGGACGGCGGTCTTGAAGCCCCGACCAGCACAAGGTAACATCTGCCACTCACTGTCTACGACGTCATCGCAAACGAGCCCAGGCAAGATGGGTTGCCTTGCATCCTGCTGTCAAATTGAAATCGAGGATGGCATCGCCGAGCCTGTGCTCTCGTCGAGCGCCAATCTTATGCCGCCGCATCAGTGTGTCGCTGACCCCATACCGGAACTCAACCCGCCACCAGTGGAGCCACACAGCAGACTGAGCGAAGGACAAGGTGATGGCAGCCACTCGCGACTTAGGTGCTGCCAGTTCGTGTGGTTGTGAACTCGTCGACATGCCTTGGCCAAGTCGCAAGGGCCGAGCATCACGGACACGTGAAGAGGCGGCTCACTACCGCGAGACACTGGCCGCCGACCACCAGGCAGCGGGGCGCCGCGGTCGGAAAATCCTGATGCTCTTACGGTGCAGTGCATTTAGGTTGTATATATATATATATATAGTAAGAATCAATCTGATTTGCGGATCTTCTGAACGGGTATCCTATCGAAAGGTTGTGCCAAAGCGAAATAAAAAATAAAAATAAAAATCGAAACAAAAGTTAACCTGTCTTTCATAGAAATCGGGTAATGTAACGAATGCTGCAGGAAATGCAGACAAGCCTCGGGCATATGGTGTTCCCTGCTGCAACTTTCCGCCCGAATGCATCGCATGACACAGCGAAATAATATCGGGCACTTTGGTGAAAAACGATAATTAGAGAAGCCCGCCACACACCATCTCTGCTTCATCCACAGTTTTAAAAAGACTGCTAGCTGTCTCACTTCCCCCGGTTGCGCGTGATAGTCGCCGCCGGGGTTGTCCCATCCGCAGCACGCCCTCCTCTCCACCTCGCTTTTCTCAGAAAGGGAGGAAGGACCAGCAGGAAGGAATTAAATTCGTTTTTAGGGAAAAAAAACGTCGGAGTATCTGGCTCACATATCGGCGGACACCTGAACCGCGCCGTAAGGGAAGGGATAAAGGAGGGGGCAAAAGAAGAAAGAGGAGGCGTAGTGGAGGGCTCCGGATTAGTTTCGACTACCAGGGGATCTTTAACGTGCACTGACAAGGCACAGCACCTGGCCGCGGCGGCCGCCTTTCTATCGAGGCGAAACGCAAAGGAAAAAATGAAAATTGGTTTTTGGGGAAAGGAAATAATAATAATAATATAATAATAATAATATTATTAATAATAATAATAATAATAATAATGATAATAATAATAATAATAATAATAATAATAATAATAATAACAATAATAATAATAATAATAATAATAATAATTGGGTTTGGAAATGGCGCAGTATCTGTCTCATATATCGTTGGACACCTGGAGCGCGCCGTAAGGGAAGGGATAATTTAGGGAGTGAAAGAAGAAAGGAAGAGAGAGGTGCCGTAGTGGAGGGCTCCGGAATAATTTCGACCACCTGGGGATCTTTAACGTGTACTGGCATCGGACAGAACACGGACGCTTTAGCGTTTTTCCTCCATAAAAACGCAGCCGCCGCGGTCGGGCTCGAACCCGGAAACACCGGATCAGTAGCCGAGCGCCCTACCCACTGAGCAACCGCGGCGGGAGAAAGGAAATAATAATAATAATTGGTTTTTGGTGGAAAGGAAATGGCGCAGTATCTGTCGCAGTCTCACATTTCGCCGGACACCTCAATCGCGCAGTAAGGGAAGGCAAAAAGGAGGGAGTGAGAGAAGAAAGGAAGAAAGAGGTGCGGTAGTGGAGGGCTCCGGAATAATTTCGACCACCATGAGATCTTTAACAAGCACTCACAACGTACAGCACTCGGCCGCGGCGGCTGCATTTCGATGGAGGCGAAACGCAAAGGAAAAAAAAAATGAAAAATGGTTTTTAGGGAAAGGAAATGGCGCAGTATCTGTCTCACATATAGGCAGACACTTAACCGCGTCGCAAGGCAAGGGATAAAGGAGGGAGTGAAAGAAGAAAGGAAGAAAGAGGTGCCGCAGTGGAGGGCTCCGGAATAATTTCGACAATGTGGATATCTTTAACGTGCCCTGATATCGCATAGCAAACGGGCACCTTAGCGTTTCGGAAGGCGCCCGTCTGCTGTGCGATGTCAGTACACGTTAAAGACTGGCGACGTTGGCTGTCCGGTGGACCAGGGTACCCACCGGTGACACTATGGGTACAATCTTTCCCGCTGGCCTGGTGAAATGCTTGGAAATATATATCTTTCATCAAACCTTGCGAAAAATACCATGTGGCGCTCTTTCACCAAAGGTGCCCTTGCGCCATTAAAATGCATCCTCATCATCAGCAAGGAGAGGCGCCAAGGGGAGAGGACACAAGACGGCGCGCGGGGAGAGAGTTCGCACGCGCATGCAAACGTTCCCGCCAGTCTCGGTCATATCCGGTGCTGTGATTCCATTGCGTCCCTTTGATAAGCAGCTGTGAGCGCACCCCAGCAAGGATCCGTGGGGCGTCTTACTAAGCCTCAGGAGGCGAAGTTCCGCCTCGGCCTCGGTGCTCCGGGAGGACAAATCTGCAACCCTGGCGGTCAGGATGTCCAGCTCGCCGTCTTGGGCGAGTATTTCGTCTCGTAAGGACCGGACACGTTCCTTGGCCACGACTCCACATGACAATATGTGGGCGGCCTATGCGTAGAGGTCCGTGGTTATGGAAAAGAGCGTGGCCCGGAGCCAGGACAAGACATTGCGTCTGGGGTCCATGACAGACTCGTGCACCAGATCCCTGGCCTGTCTGGCCGTCGCGTCCGCTCTGAGGTCGAGATCTACATGGTCCAAGGAAGGGCGGGAATCAGCCGGTTAAGGGGAGATGCCCGGAATGTCCGTGAGGTTGGACAGGTCGAAGCCCCACGGGGAGTGAGTGCTGGAGTTGCGGTCGGCACAGGCGCCAGGCGTTCATCCGGGACAATGGTATAGCCCGAGCCGTTGTCCGTGAGGTCGCTCTCGAGTCGGGAGAGCGTGGTCCGCGCGCAACGCCGTCGGCCGGGTGGCCAGTTGTGGTTCATCAGCGGCGGCGCGTTCGGACATGGCCGAGCCGGCAGCTGCCAGTCCTAAATAGGCGGCTGCTTGGCAACTAAAATCGCTAAAATTTAGAAAGCGGTGGTGGACCTCAGAAACGGAGGTCACCCGGAGCTGAGAGGAAACGGAGGTGAGAGTTTACAGGGCCCCTCCGAGCAAAAAAGCTTGCCAGAATGGTCTAGCGACGCGGGCAGGGCGAAACAGACAGGAGCGAAACGCAGTGCGACCTGCCACAGGGAACAGCCGGCTGCTTTTTTTAAAAACTTCGCCCCTGAAAAGCCGAACACCAGGACGGCGGAAAGGTTGTGCCGACTGGAAAACCGGTGGGGACCTGCAGGCTGCACTGGCGATCGACCCCAGCACCTCTCGCATATGAGGAGGAATCTGAAACCACTAGGCCGCTGCTGCTGTCCAGGTAGGGTGAGTTGTAGGATTTGATGGCAGCGAGATAGAGGGGAGATAATTATTGCTCCGGGATGGCACTGAGCGAGGCAGCAGGAGGGTAGTGGTGACTATGAGGGACGCCCCAGTTCCGGGCTGTGGATTAATCTAGACCCCCTCGGATTATTTAACGCGCGCCACATCACACAGCAAAGGCCAGTTGTAGCGGGAGCTACACTAGGCTACCAGCCGAGCATTTCACGGTACAGGCGAGACGCCAGTTGTCCGCATGCGCTACCATGGTATATGTGGAAGGCGAGTTGTGCGCATGCGCCGTTACCATGGCAACCGGGGAGGAGTGGGTGCGCCGCGCGTTTTGTCGTTTCCCTCCCTCCTTTATCCTTTCCTTTACGGCGCGGTTCTGGTGTCCACCGAGATATGTGAGACGGTTACTGTGCTTTGCGCGCTCGCGGCGCCATCTGGCATGACGTCACACCACGCGGCTCGCCACCGCAGACGATTGGTATGACGTCACACCGCGTTCATCACCCGAACCGCGCGTCGTCGCATGCGCAGCATTGCGTATAAAAAGCGGAGATGTAATAGACGGCTGTATCGCAACGCTTGATATGAATGCACAGGAGAATCCAGCGCTGCTAAACGGCGGTATAGACAAGAGAACATTAACTCTTCCGATCCTGTGGTTGTCGCCTGGAAGCTGGCTACTCAACAAAGAGAGAACGATCGTCAGAAGGCGAAGAGAGCAGCGAAGACGCCCGCACAGAGAGAGGAACGCCTTGCCAAACTGAGACGCCAGACTGCCGAGCGTAATAGACGCCGCATAGCCGCCTGTGGAAGGCGTCAGTCAACGGTAACCAACCGAAGATAATGTGAAGGCCCATCGTGTCTGATCACACCATTCGAGTTTCCGAAAGTGCATCTGCGACCCGGAGATTTCAAACGGACATGTCTCTCATAGTTAAACATACGGTGCCAACAAGCTCAGCCACGGAAACGTACCTACGTACATCATGGCATAGCGGAGCTAAGCCACTGCCAATATTCTGTATTTAGACCCCACTGAAATGCGGCCGTCGCAGCGGGGATTCGCTGTCGACACTTGGAATTTCCAGCCGAACGCCAAAGTCATTCAGCCACCGCGGAGTGTCCGCTGGGGGAGGAGTGTGCGTTCCGGATGCCGTTGACGTACTGCTTAGCCGCGGGAACGAGCGTGTTGGTTTGAACGTGACTCTGGGACGTGAAGGGGGGGGGGGGGGGAGGGGGCGGAGGTAACTGAGTCATGGCGTGCCGGAGCTTGAGCCAGTGCTTAATGATAAACATGTACAGAGCCGTGCCTCGACGCTCGTAGGTGGTCCCACCTAGGTTATTGCTAGAAACCGGTTGAGATTCGTGAACAAGCTGATGAGGCAGTTCATCCCTGCATGACTGGTTATCAACACATGAACGACTCCGGCATGAGGTTGAACAATCAGATTTACAAAACATATTTTTTGTGTTCGTGTCACCTGCCATATACAGATTGTTAAAAAATAAGCAAAAATACAGTTTTATGAACTACAGAATTATGATCGCTTCGAAAAACCTGGAAAGCCCCGAATTACCGAATTGATTGTGGAAAAACCAGACGTGCACCCGACTTGAGCCCCAAAACATCGCCTAAGGTTTACCCGCCGAAATTCGAAAAAAACCTCAAATCGAAGGGCCTACTGACTATTACGCTTTACTTTTGAAGCGAAAAGTTTCACTAGGCTCGTCAACACCGGGGCTTCGCGTGAGCGACACTACAGATTAGTCACAGCTGCGCATGCGCGAAACCGAGCGACATCACGCGGAGCGCAGGTGGTCGCTGCTGCCGCAGCCGCCGTCGCCGCCATGCGCTAGCTAGCCTCCGTCGTCTGACCTTTCGCCATGGAAGGAGGAGAAGACCCAGAAGTGGTAGGGTGGGAGTTGGCTCAAAAGCAGCATGTATGAAACCTTAAACTAAACCACGAGCATCACCACGGAGCTTTTCTCTTCGAGGTACCCAGGCTTAACACTTTAGCTAAGCCTCAGCCAAACTTTTGCAATGGAGTGCCGAGACCGGGAGGCGACGGCTTCTGTAAGTATACACTCTCACGATCTCGTTAGCCAACCACAGACGTCTGGAAGCCATCGTTTTCGCTCGTAGGTTGCAAGAATGTGTCATGTGGAAAGGAGAGGCGCAGTAACTTCCTCACTCTCGGTGGTCACCTCAACCGCGCCGTCAAGGAAGGAATAAAGGGGAGAGTAAAAACGCAAGGACGCATTTTGCGTTACGGAAATGAAAATTGGTTTTTGAGGAAAGGAAATGGCGCTGTAACTCTCTCACATATTTCGGTGGACACCCGAACCACCCGTAAAGAAGGGATAGAGGGGAAGAGAAAGAAGAAAGCAAGAAAGAGGTGCCGTAGTAGCCTCCATCTAAAACCAGCTGGCATTTGATTGTCTTCATCTTAGACTTGGTGAGTCACATTGAACACCAGAGTTTCGGCTTTTCCACCTTAGCCATTTTCCTTGACGTTGCAAATGCTTATGACAATGTGCTTAAGAGCTCAATTCTAAACAGTTTGCAAGCCATGGGCATACAGGGCCATATGTTACGAC
This sequence comes from Amblyomma americanum, assembly GCF_052857255.1. NCBI lineage: Eukaryota > Metazoa > Arthropoda > Arachnida > Ixodida > Ixodidae > Amblyomma > Amblyomma americanum. The sequence continues at coordinate 104,103,141 of NC_135497.1, forward strand.
TCGTTTACAAGTTTATAAGTGATCGTGCGGTTCGTGTACGGTTAGGGAGTACATTAGGCACCAAAAGGGTTCTATCACGAGGTGCACCTCAAGGAAGTGTTCTTTCCCTCACGCTCTTTAACGTCGTAATGGCTGGCGTTCCCGATTCGTTCCTAAAAAATTGCAGGCAAGTGCGTATGTCAATATGCCCTGACGACATCTGTATGTAGATTACTGGCTACCAACACAAGCCATTAGCCCTGATAGCTCGACAGGCTCTACTTTCGGTACAAGCTTACCTTCAAGGTGTGGAATTGTCTCTATCAGTGGAAAACTCCAGCTTTTTTCTGTTTCAGGTGTAGGAAGACGTCCAGCGCTGTTGAAGATAGACCTTGGTCACTCTTGCATCCGCCAATTCAACCACACGCGCTTCCTGGGCGTCATTATTGACTCCCGTCTACAGTGGCGAAAAGCTGTCGACGCGATTATTTCATCTCTATCTCCGCGTCTCAATGTGATCCGTAGAACTGCATGTGAGCGATGGAGAAGCCATCCTTTTTCAATAGTCAAACTTCACGAAGCGCTGGTGGTCAGTCGCATAATGTATAAATTGCCTTTAATTTCCCCCTCGGCATCACAGCTTGAACGACTCGAAGTTCTCCACAGAAAGGGCCTAAGAAGAACCACTGGAGTTCCTCAGGAGACTGCGAACAAGGCAGTACTTCATGACTGTCGAAACATCTTAGCCTTGTCGCTTCTCAGAGATTACTCAAGCATCTTGGCCGCCTAGGAGAGACGTTAGCTGGGCGATCTTTTCTCCACCGGCTCAGCAAGAGATATGAGTCGAAGGCCTACTTGGCGCTTAATACTCTTAGTTCTTTACACATTAAAGTCGTTGAAACCCCCCTGGTCTTTTCCGACCCTCGACTGTTAGGTCACAAATCCCCGTGCGAGCGCAAAGCGCAGCTTTCCTTTAGCAGCAACGCGTTTGCTCGTACTTGAACATTTGGAAACAGAGTATGCGTGCCATCTACAAATTTCCACGGATGGTTCAGTAAACAAGGACAAACAAGCTAGCGCAGCAGCCTTTTACATTCCTTCTTTGGACTGTAAGTGGTCTGTACCCTTTACTGCTGTCGTATCCTCCCGAACGGCCGAAAGCGTTGCTTTTGATGCGGCTTTACGGAAGCTAGGGTCTCGTGCGGCTCAACCTGTTGTCATCCTGATTAAAAATCCGCCCTTCAGAGAATTAGAGCGCGGATTCCCTACTCATCCCTTGTCTATAAGCTCTCTACGCTTGGTGCAGAACCTGCACATCAGAGGCTTTACTCAATATTTTCAATGGGTGCCCTCTCCCATGAAGAGGCAATGAGGTGCCAGACAGTCTCCCCCATAATGCTCTGTCAAGGAATCCATCCAAAAAAGTACCTCGAGATGGGAAAAGTCTCTACAGGAAAACGGTGGTCGATCATTTCGGTATCCTGTGCTGTGGAGTGCGCCCCATGAGCCATGTGTGACCAAAGGACTGAGAATATCCCAGGACAATCAACTACATCGAATTCGCGCGGCCTCTGCTCGCACTCCTGCCTGGATGCATAAGACGGGCATGGCATCGTCTCCGCTGTTCTTTATGTAGTCTGTGCGGGGCAATCGAACATTATTATATTATGTACTGCCCAGAGTACTACGCGGAAAGGTATGCGATGTTCGCTTCCTTCAAGAAGAAAAGAATCCTTCAGAGCACAGTTCAGGACATTGTCTACCCGAGTGGGAACCAGACATGCAGAAGAGAGGCTGCATGCCTTCTTTTAACATTTCTGCAGGACACTGATCTCGTTTCTAAATGGTGACAGCAGGAACGGACTATGATCTACTGTGATTGAATTTGTGCGTAGATGGTGTCTTCTGGAGTGGACTGTTATACTGTGAGCGAATGTGTGTATGGATTGTAGCACTGCGATGGACTATGTTCTACTGTGACTGAATATGTGCATAGATGGTGACTTCTGGAGTGGACTGTGTGGAGTGAATGTGTGCATAGATGGTGAGTACGGAGTGGAATATGTGCTATTATAAGTGACTGTGCGCATAGTGGGGTAGATCCGACATGTTTTAGGACATTAATAATATAGAAGTGACACTACGGCGGCGCAATTGCCGGCAGAATAAGCAAGGGTAATCCTACCTGTAGCATTCAACACCTCAACTCAACTTTTATCCTGTGACCTAATTTTGCTCAGCAGCCGAACGCAATAACGACTGAACTACTTCGACGGCTGCACGAAGCTTCCATCCCTCACTGCGCGGTAGGCACCTGGAATTCATTCGCCGCGCCAGATGTCTCCAATTTATGCAACAATGAAAACAGTAGATGCCGATTACAGCACTAAATGTGTACAAGAATCACAACATGCATATTCACTGGTTGCTGTTCGGCCACTTGGCTGATTAGTTGGTAGGCATCGGGGAACAAAACTTAGCTGATAACAACTAAGAAGTACGCCCCGCGGCAATAGGGGCGCCACGCGCGTTTCCCTTCGAATGTCGAAAGTCACCTTGCGATCGTCGCTGCGCTGCAGAACTCCGGTCATTTACCGTTGGTGCCCCTTTGCACCAAGGGAGCGTAGGCACAATTCAAGAGGTTGACGCGCTTCAAGCCCCGACCAGCACAAGGTAACACCTGCCACTCACAGTCTACGACGTCACCGCAAACGAACCCAGGCAAAATGGGTTGCCTTGCATCCTGCTGTCGGATTGAAATCGAGGATGGCATCGCCGAGCCTGTGCTCTCGTCGCGCGCCAATCTTATGCCGCCGTATCAGCCTGTCGCTGACCTCACACCGGAATTCAACCCGCCACCAGTGGAGCCACACAGCAGACTGAGCGAAGGACAAGGTGAAGGCAGCCACTCGCGGCTGAGGTGCTGCCAGTTCGTGCCGTTGTGAAGTCGTCAACAGGTCTTGGCAAGTCGCAACGGCCGAGCATCACAGACAGGTGAAGAGGTGGCTCACGATCGCGACACACTGGCCGGCGAGCACCAGGCAGCGGGGCGCCTGGGTCGGCTAATCGTGATGCTCGTGCGGTGAAGTGCATTTAGGTTGTGCATAGTCGGAAGCAATCTGATTTGTTGATCTTATGAACGTGTACCCAATCTAAAGGTTGTGCCAAAGCAAAATAAAAGAATATGAAACAAAAATTAACCTCTCTTTCACGGCAATCGGGTCATGTAACGAATGCTGCAGGAAACGCCGACAAACATCCGGCATGTGGGGTTCCCTGCCGCAACTTTCGGCCCGAATGCCTCGCATGTCACAGCAAAATAATATCGGGAACTTTGGTGAAAAACAATAATTGGAGGAGTCCGCCACACCCCATCTCTGCTTCATCCAGAGTTTTAGACTGCTGGTTGTCTCATAGTCGTCTCACTACCCCCGGTTTCGCGTGATCGTCGTCGGAATTTGAAACGCGGCCGGAATTTTACCCGACCGTCGGCGGCTGCCCGGCCAAATTCCGGCCGCGTTTAGATTGAGGCGAAACACAAAAGGTGGTCTTCCTTCTTCCACTCCCTCCTTTACCTATTCCCTCACTGAGCGGTTGAGGTGTCCACCGAGAGTGAGATAGTTACTGCGTCTTTTCTTTCCACGTGACATATTTATTTACATATACTTAAAACCTACAAACGCAAGCTATGGCTTCCAGACGTGTGTGGTTGGCTAGCGAGATCGTGAGAGTACGATACTTGCGGAAGCCGTCGTCTCCAGTTCTCTCCATTGCACAACAAAAAGTAAAGCAAATTGGTAGGTCATTCATTTTCAGACTTTTTTTTTCGAATTTCGGCAGGTAAGCCTTTAGGGATGTTTTGAGCTGAAAGCGGGTGCACGTCAGGTTTTTCCATAATCAGTTCGACCGCGGCGGCTGCGTTTTTATGGAGGCAAAATGCTAAGGCGCGGCCGTGTGCTGTGCGACATCAGTGCACCTTAAAGTTCCCCAGGTGGTAAAAATTATTCCGGAGTCCTCCACTACGGCACCTCTTTCTTCTTTCACTCCCTCCTTTATCCCTTCCCTTACAGCGCGGTTCAGGTGTCCAACGATATATGAGACAGATACTGCGTCATTCCCTTTCCCGAAAAACCAATTATTATTATTATTTGACCCTGTGACCTAACTGTGCTCAGCAGCCGAGCGCAATAACCACTGAGGCGGCTGCACGCAGCTTACATCCCTCACTGCCTGTATAGGTACCTGTATTTAATTCCCCGCGTACCCCTTAATTCCTCCTTTCATCCCTTGCTTCACTGCACGGTTAAGGCGCCTAGCACGAGATGCATTTCCTTTCTCCATAGCTTCATATTTATCTTTTGCATTCCGTCGGGCGCGTGAGGCCAGCAAGAGCCTCGCGCGCAGCGAGCAAAGCATACTGCTCGCGCACTCGTAACAGAGTCTATTGTTAGTTTCGTCGCCCGGCGGAATCATTACGGAACGAAACTCTCAACTTTCCTTAGCTGACGACGATGAAGAAGAACGCCACGCGGCAATAGGGGCGCCACGCGCGATTCCCTTCGAATGTCGAATGTCGGAGCTTGCGATCGTCGCTGCGTCGTAGAACTACAGTCATTTACCGTTGGTACCCCTGTTCACCAAGGGAGCGTAGACACATTTCAAGAGGACGGCGGTCTTGAAGCCCCGACCAGCATAAGGTAACATCTGCCACTCACTGTCTACCAAGTCACCGCAAACGAGCCCAGGCAAAATGGGTTGCCTTGCATCCTGCTGTCAGATTGAAATCGAGGATGGCATCGCCGAGCCTGTGCTCTCGTCGCGCGCCAATCTTATGCCGCCGTATCAGTCTGTCGCTGACCTCACACCGGAATTCAACCCGCCACCAGTGGAGCCACACAGCAGCCTGAGTGAAGGACAAGGTGAAGGCAGCCACTCGCGACTGAGGTGCTGCCAGTTCGTGTCGTTGTGAAGTCGTCGACCGGCCTTGGCCGAGTCGCAACGGCCGATCATCACGGACACGTGAAGAGGCGGCTCACGACCGCGAGACACTGGCCGCCGACCCCCAGGCAGCGGGGCGCCTGAGTCGGCGAATCGTGATGCTTTCACGGTGAAGTGCATTCAGGTTGTATATAGTAGGAAGCCATCTGATTTGTTGATCTTCTGAACTTGTACCCAATCTAAAGGCGGTACCAAAACGAAATAAAAAAATGAAAGGAAAATTGCAGTGTGTTTAATGGCAATCGGGTCATGTAACGAACAATTCTAAACGCTGCCGGAAACGCTGACATGCCTACGGTCTTTGGTTAAGGCGCTCGTCTACTGCGCCGGAGCACACGGGTTCGAACCCGACCGCGGCGGCCACGTTTCGATGGCGGTGAAACGCACACGCTCCAATGATCTGTGCGATGTCAGTGCACGTTAAAGATCCCCAGGTGGTCGAAATTATTCCGGAGTCGTCCACTACGGCACCTCTTCCTTCCTTCTTTCACTCCCTCCTTTATCCCTTCCCTTACGGCTCAGTTCAGGTGTCCAACGATATATGAGACAGATAATGCGCCATTCCCTTTCCCCAAAACCAATTATTATTATACAGCAATGTCGGGTGCAAATCTTATGTCTGTGATCGACACATGTTGATAAGTTGGTTCAGAAATTAATAAAGTTTTCAGTAAGGAGTTATAGAAATAAATAGTGAAACAAACACAAATGGGAAGCTTTCTTTCTAGTGTGTAAGTTCGGTAGACCTAGTTGTGACTTTGTTAGAGAAACACTCGCAGTTCAGGCATAATAGAATGAAGTGCATTGATTGATGTTGGATTGCTTCAATGTCTTCAGTTAGTGTACAAAGAGCTGGATCCCATATTACGGAGTCATATTCTAGTTTAGGTCAAATTCTAAGTTTCCTTATGTATACATATTGCTGTTTCGTGTATTCTTTGGTGTTTCCTTGATGTGCTTGTTTTTAAAACTGCATAAACTCTTATGCTGCCTCCCTGCCGATCATTAGGATTGTAGACTCGTGAAGCCGGCCAAGGGCAGCTTTTTTCTACAATTCTTCCATCTGTTTTGTTAGATGGGAAATAAATTTTGAAACTTAAAATGTTTGATAAAAAATTAGTTTGGGATGCTTTGGCGCTTGAGAGAAGTTATTATGCAGATAACCGAGAGCACGATTAGCATTGTTACTGATATATTTCGCATGAACATGCCATGAAAATTTACTTGTTAGGTAAACTCCGAGGTATTTATAGGAAGTGACATTGTTGTGAGCTATAGAGTTAATTCTGTACCAGTAGGGTATAGGTGTCTTAGTACGAGTAGTAAAAGTATTGTCATACTTTCATGTCATGTCCATCAATGCAGTTTTAAAAAGGCATGTTCAACAACAGACCATTTAGTTTGCCTCAAAAATACTGTCAGAGAAGCTTTTATACACAAACAGCACTGTCTTGCCCTCTTCTTCAGCCCCGAGAAGACATACGACAACCTGGACGGTTGGGATTCTTGCGACCCAGCAGAGCTTTGCATTGGTGGCAGGATGTTAATCTGGCTAAATAATTTGCTGTCCAATCGTTCTTTTCACATACGTCTATGCTCATACCTCTCAAGAAACTTCGTTCAAGAATATGGAGTTCCCCAGGGGTGCATTTTAAGCACAATGCTTTTCGTTATAGAAATGAATTCCTCAGCCAATGTAATCCCCAAGTCCATTATGTATTCAGTCTATGTTCACAGTCTTCAAATAGCTTGCACATCCTCAAACCTAGTAACATGCAAGAGACAAATACAGTTGACAATAAATAAATAAATTAGGTTTTAGGGCTGTCTTGGAATGTGTGGACAGACTACTTTTCATTTAAGCCCTGAATTAAGATTCATTTCATCGAATACCATCAAGTCACGAAGCACTTCGTACTCAAAGCTGTCGCAGAGCTCTATGACCCACTGGGTTTCCTTGCACCTTTTTTGGTGCAGGCAAATATTCTTCTTCAAGACCTATTAGAAGCAAATGTTCAAAAGGATGGCCCTTTGCCAGCACATTTGGCTGACACCTGCCTTAAATGGAGAGAAGATATAAAGATATAGATACACTTGAGGATTTCAGCATTCCGAAGAATCTAGGAGCTGCAATAGCATAAAGGACCTATCAGCCAAGCTGAGCTTCATCTTTCCGCAGATGCTGGTCAGAGTGCCTATGGTGTGGCAACGTATTTATGCAGACATGGATCTTGCAGAAGAGTTGACACAGTTTTACTGCTCTCGAAGACAAGGGTTGCACCTTTGAAAACAGTAACTCTAACAAGGCTAAAGTTGATGTCAGCTTTGATGGCTGTGCGAATGTACAGCTGTTTCTCATAACGGTGACCTTGGCCTCAGCGATGTGACCTTTTTAAATGGACTCACAAATAGTTCCCAGCTGGATTTTGAAAGATCCACGTATGTGGAAGACATCTGTGTGCAACAAAGTTAAAGAGATATGCACTCTACCGATCTTTCACTCTGGCGATTCTGTTCTGGCAAGGAGAACCCAGTTCATCTACTTACAAGAGGCATCTCCATAGACAAGCTGTTGCCATCTATATCCACAGTGGATAAGGGATAAGGCAGGTCAGCCGGGCCAAATTTCGAAAGAAGCCGTACAGCGTGCAATGCCCAATCAAAAATTGGCTACCGTCACACATTCGAAATCAAGATCCAGGATGAGCCTCTATTCGACATCAAGACCTTCAGCTCTTTAATGAGGCTACTGTGATTAACAGCATAGATTTTTAGATACCTGCACAACCTAAACAGGCCCAAAAAGATAGGGGAACGTTCATCTGAAGAAGTCAATGCTGAAAGGCATTTGAATGGCGTCGAGCAAAAGCGCCACTTTGCAGTGGAAGTTAACTGCCTGTTGGAACAGAGAGCTTTCCTTCCAGGACGCTTGATACAACTAAGACCGAGTATCAACAACAAGGGCTTATTACGAGTCCTAGGAAGAGCAACGAGCATAAACGAAATACATGCAGCCAGTTGTCCTATTCTGCTTCCAAAGGATTCGTCGTTGATTACACTTATCTGGCAAGCTCACGCGAAGGTTTTTCATGCTGGTGCTTGTGACACCCTTATGAAGATCCATGAAAGATATTGGATTCCTTGAGGATGGCAGTCAGCGAAGAAACTGAAATGCAAATGTTTTATTTGTTGGAAGGCGCAGTCTACAATATTTGACCAGGAAACCCTTTTACTTGTAGACCTTCCAAGACTGCAACCTCCTTCCTCATCATTGGCATCGACTAATTTGCAGGATCTCTTCTTGTCCCTAATGAAGATCAGAGGAAAGTATACCTCACTCTTTTTGACTGTACTGTCACAATGGCTGTACATTTCGAACCAGTTGATGACATAACGGCTGTCAATTTCCTTCATGCCTTTTGTCGATTTCTGCCCAGATGGTGACCGTGTTATACCTGTGCTACACGGGCGTCTCCAATGCCTTCCAAACGAATGTCATTTGACTCGACAGCTAAACCTGCGTTGCTACACGACGTCTTTGAACGGCATTCGGTTCACATGACAATCCAGTCGACTGAGCTCCGCGGAGACATTCGAGATTTTGGAATGCCTTCGAGGAGCAAGCGCGACTACTCTCTACCGCAGCGTCTTCGCGCCATAGATGGCAGCATAAGTTTTGAAGAGCAAATACGTTCGTTAAACAATGAAATTCTAAATACTATTTATATACACTACACGGATCTTTTCCAGAAGTTTTGTTAGGAAGCAAATATTTACCGCATACTCTGGAACCCATCGTAGGAAAGAAAGGCAGCCATTTTGGCCCGGTGCCAGTTTTTTCACTTGGTGCTGTTGCTGTGTTTTGTCTTTTTATTTTGTGTGCGAGTGCGTCTGTGTGTACATTTTAGTGAACTTTTTTTTTATTCGAAGTTTATTGCACATTTTCGTTTTTGCGACACACGCAAGAGATAGAGCCCATTGTAGCCAACAGACCGCACACAAAAAATGGCAGGGCTTTGGGCATCGGCCTCTGTTAGAACAGATGCGTTTAGTAATGAATAAATAGTAAAATTTATTATAAATGACATATTACTTTTAAAAGTAGCAATTTTATAGCGGGCTGTAACTATACAAATTAATTGTTGCTGCTATATTTGTTTAAAACAAAACTTGATGGCAGCAGCACCCCTGTAGCTTGGCGGCAGAATACTGAAGCTTTCGAATGCTTTTGGAATAGTCGTGTAGCACCGTGCGGATCCATCCAGTCCGAATGCCATTTGAAGTTTCGAATGCCGTTCGACTCGAATGTCATTTCAACGTACCCGTGTAGCACAGGTATTAGTAAACACTGACAATGCATGAACTTTCGTGAAATCTTTTAAGCAACTGAAGAAAATATGGAGCATGATTCAAGATCCTGACATTCTCTCATTCTTCATGGTTTCGAATATACAATAGAAGTTTATTTGCCCACATTTCCCGTGGTGGGTAGGGTTTTATGGAAGACTTGTGCAGTCAGTAAAGGGTGCTGGGAAGACAAATGGTCAGCGAGAATGACCTCATTATCATTCTTACAGAAGTGGAGGCAATGTTGAACTCTCATCCCCTCACCTTTGTTTTCAGAAGTGTTGATGGACCCTGCCCTCTATTTATTGAGTTTTCTGGCTGGACAATGGCTCACATCATTCCCTTTGTTTAGCATGTCAAACACTCCCTGCTCCCCACCAGACCAACTGAGGAACATTTGACGACTCAGAGAGAACCAATTACAAGCCTTTTGGCCCCACTGGGTTAGAGAATACTTGAATAAGTTGAGAAACATTTCTATGAACCACTCGAAACCCCCGGATCTCATAAAATGGGGATCTGTCATGCTAGTTAATAACAAATGCCTCAGGTATTCAGACATCAGCGCGAACACAGGATCTACATCGTGGTCAAGACGAAAAAGTTAGATCGTGCTTGCTGTGACTCCCCTGCAGAACCACTGTGAAACGTCCCACACAACACTTATATCCAATGGAAATCACTTAGCGCAACCTATCTGGCGGAGTTAGAATGGTGGAAATTCGTGTTGCTAACACCAGAAGTCTCCGTCACCGTCATCACTGCAAGTTTGCGTGGTGCTGCACTTCTCCTGGAGCAGTGCTGATCTTCATCAGTCATTAAATGCGTTTGCTCCTTCCTGTCACAGGCATCTAGACTCAGCTCTTTGCAATGCCCACGCACTAGCAAGTAGACCCTGAGGTCCATCACAAGATCTTTGACAATACAAGAACTTGAAGGAGTACAGACAGATAATTTTCGTGGCATGTCTTATGCTCTACAATGATGCGGAAGACACTACTATGCATGAATTGCCATGTGGTATTTGCCTACGACTACTAAAATAAATTACAATCGAATTTTTCTGTCATGCTGTTTTGGTTTCCAATGATAGCCGTACGTCAAAGTGTGGTTATATGTCATGCGAGGCATGGAAAAACGTCCATATAGTCGCTGCTTCATCATTTTAATTCACTACAGTGCTGAAGCCAGCCTTCCTCATGAGCCGGAATGACAATACATGTAGAAGAAGTGATTATATTGCAGTTTTTTCATGCCTCACATGACCTATCAGCTCACTTTGAAGTTACCGTCATCAGTCGGCTGTTGAAAGCGAAACCGAAACAGCACGAGAAACAAACTCACTTATGAATTATTTAACGGTCATAGGAGAATATCGCATGGTAATCCTTGTATAATAATGCCTTACACATCAAGACAAACAAGAAAACACGCAACCAAAAGCTAGGCCTCTAGGTATGCTCCTTTAAGATGTTGATTTCACAGGACACTGCCTAGATAACCTCCCTGCCTTTCCATTATTCGCTATCTCTTTCTTGGGCTCAGATGTTCGATGCTCAGCTAACAGCACATGAACATGGGTTTATCAGCAAGACAGATCTATTAAGGTACATGACAACATTTTTGGTTGTCTTGTCATAGCACTAGACAACTGCCAAGAAAACTAAAAATGCTCCTTCAAAAGCAATTTTTCTTTAGCTAGCTATGTGGCTGCACAGTGTCTGTTGCATGTATATTATATATGATGCAAATGATGAAAGCAGTTTTTTGCATTGGGCTCATGCAGCAAGCAAGTTTGCTTCCAATTTTTCACATGAGAGTATCACTTTGTTTGACCATAAACATTGCACAAAGAAGCACAAAGTGAAGTGATTTGTATGCATTGCATGAAAAGCAACACTGTCCTCCATGTATACCTGCAATCTAGAACAAAGCAGCAACTCAAGTAATGTGATTCCAATCATGAGAGAAATGCAGGTCTCGCCACAGAGGCGATCAGAATTGTGTTGCACCAGTCTACACCACAGCACCACTGCCATCTTAGGAAAAAATGTTAGCGCCAATACTTTAGTAAGACACGAGTAAGAAAGAAAATGAACAAGATGAGTGCTGATACTGTCAGTGTACAGTTTTAACATGTTTCCTTCAGAATGGAAACAATTTGGCCAGCAACAAGCTTTGTAAAATGCAGACCACCTTTCATTTATTAGATTTCATCAGTTGCTTAACCAGATGCCAGACTGTCTTCAGGTGGATAACCTCTAGAACATGAGTGCTAACTACTACTGTTGTAAGAAAAATTTGGTGCTTACACACCTGAAACTATTTTCAGGGCTACTACTCCTGCAGGCGAAGAAATTCAAATTAATTGCACTGATGGTCTTCATGAACAGGCAGGAATGCTTCTTTTCATAGCTTTTATTCATGTCAGGGAAACTGAAACCATATGCTCGGAAGAGTAGTAGTTGAAAATTGAACAAAGGATGTATTGAAAACATAAATACTGCAATGTCCTTTCAGAGTAGTAATCAGCTTTACTGATTTTGTCAGCATCACTAAAAGTGTCATACAACTGTTAGCAACAGTTACTTCCTAAGCATTCTACGGATGAATTAACAAAGAAGAGAAAACAGTTCACCCCAAAGTTGTCAACAATCTAAATGCTGTTACTATATGCCACCAAATGTGCCATGCCAACTATGCCAATAATATGCACGTGCATTTTAGCAAATAGCGTGTTGTATAGTTAAGGCAAAACTACTTGTTGTCTTTTGCTTTATCAGCAGGGTTGGCATCCAGAATCTAAAGCTTCAAAGAGGCACCGACATACAGCAAGCGAGGGAGAAACTCAAGGTTTTGCTGACGCACCAGGCATGGCAGCTGTGAAAACTATATTCACATACAAGCAATCAGACAGGATGACAGCTTATAAGCAAGCTAGTGGCACAGATTTCTTCCAGCTGCACCACAAAGTGTACACGCATTTCACTTTCATGGCAGGCTACAGCAAGGAAATACTACTTCACTAAGAGTTGACCTGACTACTGATGAATATGCACTGCTGGACCACATGATGAATCAGAACATGCAGCCCCACAGACCGTTCTATTGTTTATACACAGCAGTCAAAATAGGCTCCATGAACTGTTGGCGACAAATGCAAAACAGTCGCACCACCACTTTCTCTGTGCTTGCACTAAATGCGTACAAAAAGACCAGTGAGAAGAATGGTGATCGAATGTTGGGAATAGAGCAGTGCACGGGCCATAATTATTGGCCCGGCCCGGCCTGGGCCTGATAACGTCTACCGCTACCAGCCCAAGCCCAGCCCGGTTTCTCTAATGCCTGGACCTGGCCCGAGCCCAGGAAAGCTCTCACCTACCAGGCCCGGCCTGGCCCAACAAGTCGGTGGGCCCGGCTCAGGCCCAAAACAACACAAATGCTGTAAGCCTGCTACAGAAGCACAAACATTGTTGTTACTATGAATTTCAGCGAAAAAGCATTAGTGGTTGTTAGAACAGAGGTCTAAAATTCTCTAGTGTCTGCTTCTGTTTGAGTTGGTACTTAATTTTTTTGCCCAGAACAAAGTGCAGTGCCTTGAATGCCACACAAACCAACTTGCTGAAAATAATCAACTCAAGCCGTTTTCCGTCTCTTAGCTTCGGATTTAATATTTGCAAGCTTATGTCGAACAGGCTGTAACATTGCAATCGGATCGCCACAGAAACGCAAAAGGTCGCACGAGACCGCAAGCCAGTTAGGTGTCCGCTTGCGTCTGTTCAAACAGCTGCTTCTCCCGCTGTCGCTTGTCTCTTACCATCTAGCAATAACAAAATGCAGGAAGATCAACTGGGCTTGGATATATTACACAATGAAGATGTCAACTACTACAGGTCCCACACTTCACTGAAACTGAGTGTTAATGCGGTCATATCTTAGACAATTCGTTTAGAAAGCTATTGTAGAATTAATCGTCACAAAATCTGAAAAAAAAAAAGAAAGGACTTGGCAGACAACAGAAAGAAGTCTCATAATTATAATTCCATACATTGTAAAAAGTCATTAGCACAAATACTGAGACCAAAATAGAGAAACTACACTACACGGGTGCATTTATTACATGCACCCTTCAAGGCCCAGATTTGCCCGCATGCACAGTCTCCCCTATGCTCCGGGAAACCCGCGGGAGTACCACAACTAAACAAAACAAATAATACAACAGTTATCAGGAAATACAAGACTCGGTAGTATCGAGCGCAGAGCATTAAAGAGACAAGGCGCATGCTGGGAAGGAGATACGTGTGATGCATTCAGAGCTGAACATCTGGCAGCAAACAGCAAAGACAGCCTCACAGTTCCTGTTGCTCTCAGGCTATATCCGAACGAGTAAAGCAAAATGTTGCTTTATTTTGTGCGTGGACGCCGTACTTATGCTTTATGGTTAACGATTTTGTGAAGCTAAGAAGGCGGCAAGCAAAAGTACTGTGTTTGTGACTTTCGGTGCTTCAGAACTTCAGCTTTGTAAAGAGTGGTATATATGCTGTTTTGCCTGATTTATTCTGTTTTCCGCATCATTTTCATTGTTTGCATGCTCAACCTATCATATGACTTATTACTGAAGATTAACAAGTTTGTACTCTGGAAAAAGTAGAAAGATAGCTACAATATTGTCTTGACCTGCAGTTTGTTAACCCCGTACGTGCTCAGTACGTGCTCACTACACAAGCCTGAGCCTGGCTCAAGCCCGTCAGTATACAGGCCCGAGCCTGGCCCAGGCCCACAACCCAAAGACCAGGCCCGGCCCGGGCTTTCGGGAGAGCCTGAGCCCGTGTAGTGCTCTAGTTGGGAGTACTTTTTGGAAAGGCTTCTCATCATCATCAGCGTACTTATGTCCACTGCGGGACAAAGGCTCCTCCCATTGATTTCCAATTAGCCTTGTCCTGAGCCAGCTGTGACTACCTTTGGCCAGGCAAACTTCCCGATGATGATGGATTTAAATGGCACAAAGGTGTCTGTGGACAAAGACTGCCATGGCACAAGGTATTTTCTTCTGTCCCACTTATGGTTGCCTTCTCTAGAAATCCACCTCTTTACCCGAAGGGACCATTGGTTACCTTCTCTTTGCATCACATGCGAATGGCCTCGACAGAAACCTATATAACATTACAAGAATTTGAGAGGTTTATGAGACACAGATTTTCAGTACAAGACATCACACAGACAGGACAGCAACTCACAAACCAATACACTAGCACAGGCAGCATAGAGTAAGAATAATTGAAAACTGTCGTTAGCCTGCCCAGCACTGAAGCCAATGAGAATCAGTCACCTGGAAACAAAGGGTCTTTTGTTGAAAAGCGCATCATCCTATTCTGTTTGGATACAGCGACCCCATCATTGGTCTCTTCTGGATTTCATTAGATCAGAAAACCTTTTACATTTCGTATAATCGTCCCTATTTATGGCATGAAGCAATAAACACCACTCGAAAATAAAAAAACTGGAAAAAAGCGTTATTGTTCCCTTTGTTCCAGGAGAAAATTGCTTTTGGAAGCACCAGGTAGTATATGTAATCTTGGCAGACAGCTTCCATGAAAATCACGCTGCACACATGAGAAAAGGCAGTGAACAAGCCATATTATGTAGTATTCAAGAGTGGCTGCAAGTATTCTCCCAAAGGTTCTTCTCAGGCACCCTCCCATGATAAGGGTCAGGTGCACCCCAGACTATAAGGAATTAGACAGCCATTCTTGCTGAGACAAAAATCCTCATTCATGGAGAGAAATAGAAAGCTACTTAACTCACCCAAGAGAAAACCCTTTCTTGCATTCAGAAAATATGGGCAGAATGTTGTTTCCAACAGCAAACAGCTACTTTTCACAGGTGCTACTTCGCATTTACCAACTCAATCTGAGGCTCATGCACTTTGTACAGAATTCAGAAGTAGAGTAATTCATTTTGAACAGGCAGTGACACAATGAACACAATGACAAACTGGGACAAAGACTGCCCTTTATTTCAGGTACCTTTTTCCCTAAATCTGAAGAATCTAGTTAGTTTGGTGATAGCCCTTCCCGTAGATCCACAAGCAACATGCATAATTCAACAAACTTTTCTCACTTTTTAGACAAAGAATGTGTGGCTTGTATTATGCATTAAGTGCTCAAGCAATTTCTGCTGCTCACACATCACTGCTTGCAAAGAAGAGCAAGGTCCTCAGTCCGCATTAGTTCTCGAAGCAACTAACCAAGACAGTGGTGAGACATGCACAAGTAGTAGTCATCAGCAAGCGTGCATCTACTACAAAACGAGTGCTTCTCTTATTCACTTCCAATTGGCTCTGTCCTGCACCAGCCACAGCAATACTATCACACTAAAAGGCCATCCTCCTCCGCATTACATGTCCTTCCCAAGCTCATTTCCAACTATTAACTTCTGCTAGGAGACCATTAAGTCTAGTTTGTTCTCAAATCCGCTGTTTTAATCCTGTCTTTTAACTGTAACCCGCATTTTCCTTTCCATAGCTTCTGCTTTTTCTGTAATCTAAATTCAAGCTTCTCATTTGTCTTCAAGCTTTCTCATTAGTCTCAGTTTGTGAAACAGCCATAAACATATGGCCTTTGCCTGTGCTTTCTTTCTAGCTACACTAATCACTTCACTCGTCATCAGAACAGAGGCAAGCCCCTTTGATATTTCATGGCATCCTGGATTTCAATGGACTGCAACAACCTATCATGCCCAGTGCCACTGAATGTAGAACACCAAACATTGTGACAGATTTGCCTGTCTGGTTGGGTTTGAAAACTTATAATAAACTACACATCTCCAACCAAAAATTTTAAATTTAACCCAACAATTCGAAGCCGACTCGGCTCCTTCATCAGGGGTGACTAAGGGCAGTACCTAACGTCTTTTAGGTATGGAGGGGAGCGGGGTCAAAGAAATGACAGCTGTGATGCGAAAGGCGCGGGGGAGGGAGGTTTAGGCTGTTAGTCACGCTGGCGCACTGCTGGGAGGTGGTGAATGGCGGCTTTCTTTCTTTAAGTTGAAGAGCGAAGTCCCTATGCATATACTGGGGACAGGTTTCCTTTTGTGCGGTTAATGTTGTTCGGGGTGGTTTGGATATGCCTGGATTCCAGAAGGAGCCTTTGTGGTAATTTCTTTCGGTTCCGAGGATGCGGGTTTCTTCGAAGTTCATTCTATGGTTGGAGTCCTCGGATGTTCGGCTACTGGATTGCACTCTCTTGCGAATTTGCGGACGTCATTTTTATGTTGCCGAATTCTTGCTTTGAAATTTTTGGTTTCGTCGATGTAGCTTGTGTCGCAGTCGGCGCATGGAATTTTGTAGACAATGCCTTGGGCTCTTTCTCTCGGCGGCCGGTCTTTGGGAACAGGTAGGCAAAGCGCAACAGTGTTTGTGGGATTGTGCGCAACCTGGAGACCCGTTTTTTTTATGATTCGGGCGATGGTTTCGCTGACACCTCTGACATAAGGTAATGTGACGTATTTTGGTGGTGGCGTAGGTCTTTGTGCATTAATTTCTTGGCGAATGCTGTGTTTTTGACGTCGAATGGTTTTTTGAATAAAGTCTTTTGGGTAGCCGTTCATGATTAGTTCTTTGAATATCGTGCATTGTTCTTTTTTTCTGTCAAGTTCTGTGCTGCACTGAACTGAAAAAACACGTCAAAAACGTCAAGAACACAACATTCGCCAAGAAATCAACGCACAAAGACCAACGCCACCACCAAAATACGTCACGTTACCTTATGTCGGAGGTGTCAGCGAAACCATCGCCCGAATCCTAAAAAAATCAGATCTCAAGTTGCACACGAGCCCACAAACACTGTTGCGCTTTGCCTACCTGTTCCCAAAGACCAGCCGCCGAGAGAAAGAGCCCAAGGCATTGTCTACAAAATTCCATGCGGCGACTGCGACGCAAGCTACATTGGCGAAACCAAAAATTTCAAAGCAAGAATTCGGCAACATAAAAATGACGTCCGCAAATTCGCAAGAGAGCTCAATCCAATAGCCGAGCATTCCGAGGACTCCGACCATAGAATCAACTTTGAAGAAACCCACATCCCCAGAACCGAAAGAAATTACCAGAAAAGGCTCCTTCTGGAATCCTGGCATATGCAAACCACTCCGAACAACATCAACCGCAAAAAAAGGTAACCTGCCCCCTGTATATGCCCAGGGACTTCGCTCTTCAACTCAACGAAAAAAAGCCGCCATTCACCACCTCCCTGCAGTGCGCCAGCGTGACTACCAGCCTAAACCCGTCCTCCCCCCATACTTCTCTGATTCAGCCTGTCCTATGCCAGCTGTGGCCACCTTATCCCCGCAAACATCTTAATCTCATTTGTCAAACGAACTTCCTGCCGCCCTCTGCTATGCTTGACATCTACTGGTATCCAGTCCGTTACTCTTAAAGACCAATTATTTTGCCTTCGCATTACATGCCCTCCTCAAGTCAATTTCTTTTTCTTGATTTCAACTAGGAATGTCATTAACCTGCGTTTGCTTCCTGACCCACTCTGCCCTCATCCTGTCTCTTAATGTTACACCTACCATTTCCTTTCCATAGCTCACTGTGTTGTCGTCAAATAAAGTTGAACCCTTTTCATCACCCTCCATGTTTCTGCCCCATAAGTAAGGGTAAGATACAGCTGTTATATATTTTTTTTCTCTTGAGGGATATTGGAAAACTTCCATTCATGGTCTGAGAAAGCCAGCCAAATGAGTTCCAGCCATTCTTATTCTAGTTATTTCACTCACGTGATCTGAATCTGTGGTCACTAAGTGCCCTAATTACACGTATTCCCTTACCACTTCCAGCAGCTCACTAACAATCGTAAATTGCTGCTTACTTTCGAAACTGTTCAACATTACTCTGGTTTCCTGCATGTTAATTTTTACATCAATCATTCTGCTCTAAGTAACTGATCGTGCTTTGCAATTCATCCCCTGAGTGACTTAGCAAGGTTATGTTATCAGCGAATCGCAGATTACTAAGGTATTCTCTATTAACTCTTGTCCTCAGCTGTTCCCAAACCAGGCCTCTGAACACCTCCTATAAATAGGTGATGAACAGCATTGGTGAGGTCGTGTCTCCTTGCCAGACACCCTTCCTTATTAAAACTTTATTGCTGGTTTTATAGAGGACTACGGTGGCTGTGCAGCCATTATAGATATCTTCCGGTTGTTTTACATAAGGCTCATCTACACCCTGATTAAATAATGCCTGCATGACTGCTGGCTCAGGTTTCGACTCAGTCGGATGTTTTCTCGTTATCCATGAAGGCTACAGTGCGTGCGCACGTGTGTGAATACGTATAAGAGTACACCGATTGATCTATATAAGTATCCCTAAAGATGACATTTACCATGAGCAGAATGACAATTACTGGGTGATGAACCTTAATTAACCCTACCTCTTCAAAGTTGTTTTAGGTCATTGCCTCCTCAAGTTGCTTTTTAGTGCTTGCTCGATTGATAACATCTCCTCTGCAATGCCAGCTGGTGCACTACTTGGTCATATGGCTTACACACGCATCATATCCTCCTCACATGAAATAATAGGATACTAAAAACGTCCACCTACATAATGCTCCACAGCAAGCAAAGTACTTACATATACCACACACTCAAATATTCGAGACACGAATATGCACTTGCAATGAAGAACCGTCATCAAATACGTATCCAATCAATGTACTACAGTCCCTTCAATGCCATGCTACGAAGTTTCTACACTCATAATATTCTATATGATGGCAGCATCTCTTAACAAAGAAAATAATCTGGTCTGTGAATCTCGCTGTTCCTCACCATATCTTCTGCTTATTTAACATGTTTTTCCACAGCTCACCTCATTAATCACCATATCTTGTTCTCCCAGACAACAGATTTCACCGTATATCCCATTCCTTCCCAGTTGCTCACATTTGTTCCTGCAAAATATTCTTGCAGCATCTTCTTTCCCCAGCGGAGCTGCTGACTGGAATGGCCTTCCTCGAGACATCACATCAGCAAACTGCTCGTCTAGATGGGAAGAAAGAAGAAATAATTTATCGTTCATGAGAAAAATATTGATATCCTGCTCCCTATGCAATATAGTAATACTTCATTGATATGTAAAAAAAAACTGCAAGAAAAACGTATTATTCGGGAAGACATGATCCAAATTAACCGCCTAATTCTTTTTTAATTTGACTGTTGAAAGATGTACAAAAACATTTATTGACAATTTCACTTCACAAAAATGTCAGAATTTCTTGGCACAAGATCTGAAAATATCCTTTTCTAGCGCTCGCAGAATTCAGACCGCATTTACGCTGTCTTAAGCTCGGAAGGAACTTCGTAACGCATCCGGTCCGTCGGCGGCAATGACCAAGGTAACAAAAATATCTTTCGTGTCATTTTCGAATGCTTCGCCCCTTTGCATCTCAGTACTGCGGGGAAGCCACCGCAGCAGCAGACTGTCGAAAAAAAGTGAAAATTGGTTTTTGGGATAGGAAATGACGCAGTATGTCGGAATAATTTCGACCACCTAGGCGCCTTTGCGCGTCGCCTCCATCTAAACGCGGCCGCCACGGTCGGGTTCGAACTCGGGTACTCCGGATCAGTAGCTAAGCCCCTAACTGCAGCGTTTCAGCTTTTAGCGCGTAGAGCTGACGTTCGGAGAAGCCGTACGCGCTGTCACACTAATTCAGGATTGGTCATAGCTCATGATGTCAGAGCATAGTCAACCAATGTGAGCGAGGTATGACGTCAGACACGGCCAAAGAGTCGAGTCGCATGCATCCGTCTCGGAGCCATTTTCTTTTTAAAAAGCGCTCCTTCGCCGCTTCTCTATCCGCCCCCCCCCCCCCCCCCGCCCCACCCCCCAAACTAGGTCATGCCTCCCTGTCAGATGACTCGACGTGTCAACCAGAGAGCAGTGAAAACTTTCCACATGCTGACTGTTGCGCAGCTGGCACCCCACCAGCCCGGCCAACCACTGAGTACGATTCAGAATCACACGCCATGTCATGTGACAGGGTGCATGACCTGGCTGGGGGGGGGTAAAGAATCGGCGAAGGAGTGCTTCTCAAAAAGATTGTGGTTAGTGGGGGTTTAACGTCCCAAAGAAACTCAGGCCATGAGGGACGCTGTAGTGAAGGGCTCCAGAAATTTCGACCACCTGGGGTTCTTTAACATGCACTGACATCGCACAGTACACGGTCCTCTAGGCCGGGATCGAACCCGCGTCTTTCCGGTCAGCAGCTGAGTGCCATAACCACTGAGCCACCGCTGCAGCGCTTCTGAAAAAGAAAGAGGCTCCGAGACAGATGCAGACGTACACTAATGGCTTATTTATTAATTTGCTTGTAAATACTGCGAGCCATGATTGTGGATCAAGCAGGAAGGGCACACAACTGAAATATAAAAGTCATAAAACCACCAGCCGCAACAGCTTCAGTCATATACAGGACATCACAACAACAATAATAGGAGCCATACAAAAAATCCTCCATCTCCTTTATGAAATATTTCGATTTACAAAAAAGGTGAAGGAAGAAGATTTCACTCCATGACAGTAATCCCAGGGGTTCATGATAAATTGGGGCTAATGAATGCTCGTGTAAAGTTGTGTTATTGTAATGCTTGCGAATTTCACCCAATTGAGAAGATCAGTACAACTCTTAACAATGCACTGTAGGAGTGTGGCAGATACTTTCCAGCCACTTTGGAAGTGCACTGGTGCGAGTTATAGATAAAAACACCACCCTAAGGATGTAATTTTTTTTACAGACCGTATCCATTTTACTTTGCCAAGCTTTGTCGCCAATTTCGCAAAATTGGGAAGCTCTGGCTTCAGGTTTCCTGAGATGAAACGTTGAAGTAATGCTAGACCTGTAACTTTTCTCCTTACTTCTAAGGACTGTAAATTATTCTTTAGAATTAATGCACTTGAAGAATCTGTCCTTCTATATTTACCATAAATAAAATGAACTGCTTTTCGCTGTACACGCTCCAGTTGAGCACTGACTTTTTAATTATGTGGATCCCAGACTGCTGCTGCACATTCAAGTCGGGACTTAATACAAGCCTTGTATACCGTGATTCCAGTAATGATGGGAGAATTTCTAAGTTTTCTTTTAATAAATCATCATTTCTTCATTGCGGATGAGGAGACGTTAGAGCAGATGTGAGGACCAAGTGAGTTTGTTAGTGAGGGTTACTCCGAAGTATTTATAGCTCTCCACTTCTAAAATATAAAGGTTGTGAAGTATATAACTACATAGCCTGGGAACTTTTTTCCTTGTGATTTGTAACAATATGGTTTTATCTTTGTTAATATTCACACCCCCGCACACTCACCATTTTGTGATTGCTACTATCGTTTTTTGTAGTGACAAGTATAGTTATAATCACTTATTATATCCTTCAAAACAACACAGTCATCGGCAAACAGCTTTACAGATACATTGTTTTCTATTTGTACTTGTGGAGTTGCGAAGGAGGGCTAAGTGACTTCTAACGCTGGCGCTTGCGGCTTCCTAAGAGTTGGTTAGGAGTTTGCAATTTTTAAGCAGCGTTTCCCAGCAGCGCCCCGCTCGTATGTATGCGCGTCGCTGGGGTTTATAATTTATGTCGCGTCCCCGCAAAAACGGCTCTCTTGAGTGCTAGCGCAACATTTTTATTTTTGAGGTTGTTGGCGACGGTGGTGGCGGTGGTAGTGGTGGTGGTTCTTCGTCTCCTCGCACCTAGGAACCGCAGAGAAGGCACCACGGTGGATGATTGCATGCCGCTGCATTTCAGCTCTTTATGTCCCGTGCCTTCATGTTTGGTGCACTTGTATGTTTGCGCATGTGCGGGTTGGTCAAGAAATGTAACATGCGACCACGATTTGTCAGAATATTAAACATAGGAGCCGGAAAAGCATGTTAACCGCTAACACATTCCCCAGAAAAAAAAAAATAGTGCGACTCTATGGGAGATTTTTAATGTCCGTGATTTCGAGCGTACGAACTGGTAAATTGAACGAACTGGGAATGTATCAACGCGGTTTTGCTGTAACTATAAATGGCGGGACCTGTCGAAATAAAATGATAATAATATGATAAAAGATGGTTCTTAACCATCTTAAGCACACACCCTGCACATCACAGCCACAAGCTGTAAAAGCACTTGCAGCTGCATCATTCTGATAGGTATGGCTTTGTCTTGGGACTCCACAGATTCTTTGTTGAACTAGGCAGGATCTGGCACTGCTCCACATTCCAAGCCTGCTTGCTACCTGTATTAGGAAACGAAATATGTACAGAACATATAATGAGATTAGTTTTAAGCATTGGAAATAGAATGATGATAACAGATAGTAAGAGCAAGTAATTCACAAGGTTCACCTCTCTAATGCTAGCCTTTGTCCTTCCCAATTCAAAGGGCAATGTGGGTAGCGCAGACAAGAGTCTGAATGGTACGTGGCTCCTTTAGGTAGCATTCATGAGCAGAACCACAAGTGTCTCAATATTACCATAACTGTCTTGACCATAGCAGATTTACCATAAAAGAAATGTTAACACTGAGAACAAGCCCTAGTTAGCTATAGAAGCTTCAGAGCTGCAACCTTTCAGCATATTCATAGTCCATCATAGTAGTGAAGCAGCTAAAGAGATTAGCTGCTAAAAACAAAAGTCCATGGTTAAAAACTAGGCAGCAGCAGCTATCTTTCTCATCGAGGTGAAACACAAAGATATCAGTGTGTATGTCACATTCACCACCATCATCAGCAGGCTACATACACAGAAGGGAAAAGGACTCTTCCACTGATACCCAATTTGCCCTGTTCCGCAGAAGATGTGGCCATCCCATCAAATGTTCAGATCGCATTTGCCCATCTATCTTTTTACCGTACCTGACTGTTTCCCTAGCCCTGGATTCCACTCTGTTACATTAATAGATCATCGGTTATCTGTTCTGGATGTTACGTTTGTCTGGTCCAAGCCCATATCTTCCGCTTGATTCCACTAGGATGTTGATAACTCAAGTTCAATCTCTAATACAATCTGCTGTTTCCTCTTAATGTCACCCACATCACTCACTCTCCTTTCCATAGATCTGTGTGCTGGGTTAATACAATATAAGCATTCTTCCCTATACTTGAGGTCGTGAAGCACTCTTGTATAACGAATCTCTACTGTCCTTCCAAAAATCTCGAGTTGCTTGTCTCCTGCACTTTTCCCTCTGTTTGTGACATATCCTCTATAATCGCTTCAGTTTAAATGAAAATTTCCATTTCCTTGTTTGCACCATTTCCTGCATTAGTATTATAATTTTGGCTACCATATAAGTTCCCGTGGAAAATGGTACAAAAAATTGCTTCTACCATACGAATTGCAGTGAGCCTCTTTCCAGAATCCCCAAGAGCACAAGCATTTATGGGATACAAACTGATTAATGTCAGGATCAACCTGTAAGAGCAGCACACATCAAGAAATGCACACAGAATTTTTCTGCTGTCTTACCTACCATATTTAAATTTCTCACGGCACTGTTGCCTTTGTCCCTTCTACAAACATGTATCTCTGCACACGCCTAATCCAGACTTTGCTCCTTTCAGGCTTTCTGGGTGCTTTAGTGCTTGCTGAGTTCTCTTCATGTTAGTACAATTTTTTACTTTGCATAATTACCTTCCACATATAAATTTTGATGGTTCTGCATGTTCTACCTTATCTAAGAGGTCTGAGACTTTCATGCGCTACCACTTCATAGTATGATGCATCTTGTTTCCTTGGAGAGCTTGCCAATATCCTACCTAGCTAGCGTACCTCCTACTTCAACTGAGCGCCGTGGAATTATGCTGGGAAGGTCATCACATTTACCTTCTTCATGACAACTTTCCTCCACTCTATTCAATTCAGGCTGATTCTAGACATCACGACTGTACAGTCACTACACCTTACCTCCTCTAGTCCTTCTACAGCCTGCATGGTGCCAGGAAGGGCATTCATTGTCAAGTCTTTTTCATTACTTGTCTCCCCACTCAGTCACTCCATGTTTACCTTTTGTTTGCATGCCTGCTTCTTTCGAACTTCCATACTTTGACTTCGAAGTTGCCCATCAGTACAGTGTAGTGCATTCTTACTAAATTCAAGGCAGAGAGGTTAGCCTGTGCTACGATTCTCTAGTATCATCATCATCATCATCATCATCAGCCTGACTACACCCACTCCAGGGCAAAGGCCTCTCCCATGTCTCTCCAATTAACTCTGTCATTTGCCAGCTGCGCCCACCCTATGCCTGCAAACTTCATAATCTCATCTGTCCACCTAACCTTCTGCCGCCCCCTGCTACGGTTGCCTTCTCTTGGAATCCACTCCATTACCTATAAGGGCCAGTGGTTATCTTGCCTTTGCAGTACATGCCCTGCCCAAGCCCATTTCTTCCTCTTTATTTCGACTAGGATGTCATTAGCACGTGCTTGTTCCCTCACCCACTCTGCATGCTTCCGGTCTCTTAATGTTACACCTATCATTTTTCTTTCCATGGCTCCAAGTATAAGGCTAAGTATAAGGCATAGTATAAGGCTGGAAAATTACAGCTTAGGTTTACATACTATTTATTTATAAACCTCATTTTCCATATTTAATTCATCACTGATATGACATCTTTATATTTCCTTTTAACCACCTTGCCAGTGACTGGGTGTTGGTGCACAGGCTCGCAGTATCTTCAACTTTCGGTTTTTATTAATCTTGATTATAATGACAACCACCTCCTTATGTACCCGTTATTTAGTGTATACATTGCATCAGTCCTCATAACATTGTTAAGCGCTGCGATGTCCCATTCACTGCCCGATATTCTTCAAAAAGAACAATTAGGCAAGACTCACTGGATAAGATTCTTGCATTGAACACTGACAAGTTTAGTTTCTAGTGGGGACTCTTATAAAAATATCTGATAGCATTTTACGACAACCAATGGTACCGTGGAGCACCTTGTAAAGGAAAGCAATATCCTGCTTTTCTCAGCGCTACCAAAAAAATAGGAAATAAGTGAGACGCAACTATGAAAGAAATGCTCACTGAGTGAAGAGCTATATAAGCATGCTCCCTCCACAGAACAGGAATTGGCCATTGATACTGTACTTGGCTGCCACCGCCGCCTTTGTGGATTTGTGAGTTAACCCTCGGCCCTCCGTCCCCAGTGGCTGTGGATGAGCTGACCAAGGTGGCGGTCATGCCTCCGATGTAGCGAAAGGTGCTAAGAATTGTTGGATCTGGACAGGCAGTCATCGAATACAAGCCTGAGAAAACAAGCTGTCTTTTAACGAAGACACACTGGCCATTGTAATCTCATCAACAGACTTCTATATCTACGCTACTACAAGTATACAGATTGTGACATGTATTTATCTTGTTTGTTATTATGATTTTTCTTGTTGTGCACTGATGTTTTTTCTATCTATCAGCACAAAACTGGAGGTGGCTGCCACTATTATTACGTTTTCATTGCCATCTTTCCTTCTTTTGCACACTATATCCACTGTGTCATTTAACTTCTTGTGTGTATCGTAGTGGTCTTCTTTGTCCATTGTAGTGCTCTTCTTGTAATGTGCACTGTCCTTGTAGACTGCTGTGCTGTTGTTTTGCAAGTGAAACAACATTAAAAAATAGCCTCACTGACCCTCTGAGTTGTTCATTACGAATAGGCAGCATAGCATGTGCAATTTCAGCCCTGAACAGACTTTGTTTTTAACCAGTGGTTGTTTTCAAACATTTGAAAGCAGTCGCTCTTTCACATGAGGCAGGCACTCTAACCGGTGCAAGGTGATATCAAGTGCACATCAAAACAGCCTAGGAAGCCTAAAATTATCCAGAGCCATCCATTACAGAGCAATTTATAGACTAGTTGCTGCTTCGACATTGTAGAGACCAAACTCATTATTTCTATCTCTATCTTTTTACGTTGTTAAGATGCTCTTCACACGGCTGCAGTGGTTTTAACATTTTACCAGCACGTCATAGCTGAGTTATACAGAGGTGCCGTAAGAAACAAATATTAATGCCATTGAAACTTTATGATGCATTAAAAACATAGACATTTGCTGCAAGTTGACAGATACATACTTTCATGATGCCTAGCAGAGGAACGTGAAGCACGAGTTGCTGCATGCTCTGAGTTTGCGCAAGTATTGGTGATCATGCTCCTAGTGGGTAGGAATCAAGAAATTGTAGCTATCTTGCTCAGTAATTTTTGGACATATGTATGTCAATGCCTGAGGATCTGTGCAACACAAAACAGATTAAACTTCTTTCACCAGCATCAAGAAATCTATGTAACCACACAGTACAATTCTTTCAGCTCCCAATTCTAAGCTTACAAAACTGTTAGCAACTATGTAGTACCATAAAAAGTTAGATCCCATGGGAGTGGCTGCCGCAAAAAATCTATGTCTAACATTCCATAGCTCACCTTTTGAACACAGAAATGAATGAAACAAGTTGCACTGTAACATCTGCTCCAGTGGACGAAATTTGTGGCAAGCATCTCTGCAGGCATGATGTTTGCATTGGCTTTGGCATATGTGGAGACTGTTCCTTGAAAGCACTTATTCCAAGGGCCTGCATGACCAGAGATGGTACACTCTACACAGTGCTCTGACGGCATTGACACACCCACCTAGACTCCACACTGTATACAAAAACCATCCCTAAAATACACACACATAAATCAGTGCACAGGATTTTGCAAAAATGCATCAATGCTTCTGCTAAAAGCACACCTGCCTTATTCTTTACTTGTGGAGGAAAAAATGGGCCATTTCTGTTGGTTATTATTTTTCGGCAAGATTCATAACATAGACACAGTTATATGTGTCATGTGCTTTATTATAAAATCCATTTCAAGCAATAAAATTAGGTTCTAGAGTGTAATTTATTATTTAATACAACATTTGGCAAAGAACATGTCAACAGTACTTATATGCTGTAAGATGAAAAGCAAGTATAATTTTAAATTGCTTAAATATTCAAAATGTTTCCTGTTAGTTTGCCTGAAAAGCATGAAAATTTCAGTGTTCTAGATTAAAATTTGGGATCACAGGGTCTGTTGTGGTGCAGATCACAGTGATCACTGGGTCTGTTTCAGCGCAGATGACACGAGTTTGAATTGAGTGGCTCAAATGATCCAATATATTTTTTCTCGGCAACAAATGCGTCTTTTGGGGTTGGACAAACACCAACATAGCCAGAAAGAGCCATAGAATCAATTCTTATGGAGAACAAGAATTGCAAGTTGTCGTCTCTGTGTCTGTTTAAAGAAAACAAACTTGCTGAAAATGTATAACAAAAAAAATTATTTACACTTAGTCTGCTTATGAGTGGAAAAGCGAAAGCCAAAACCCTTTCCGTGTCCTTTCTCCCTCCATTTTTTATTCTTTCTATTTTCTTCAAATTTCATATTTGTTTTTTATTGTTGTTTTTATTTCAATTTTGTGTTATTTCTGTATTTTTATTTTTACCACTTATTTTTATTTTGCCTTTTCTTCTAACATTTTTAATATTCCTTTGATTGACAAGTGGGACGGACATTTCGTGCACACGTTTCCTGCAGACAGGCCTTGCGCACACCCATGAGCCAAGGCTTTTTCCTTCATATATCAAATTTAAATGCCTAAAATCTACACACAAATGCAAAGCACAGTTTCAGCTTGAAAGCTTTTCCAGATGAAAAAAAGAAACTTAACTGCCCAGACTCACATGGCACAGGAGCAGTTTCTTTATGTAAAACAGACGCAGGAATGCAACATTCCCATCAAAGCAGGAAAGCGTCTTCTGGATATGACCCTGCAATGAATAAGACCAGAAAAACATGCCTGCTTCACTCCAGCAAAGATGCAGTACTTAATAAAAGCTGAATGATGCTCGCGAAAATAAGCGAGCCCATAAACGGCCATCCTTGCACGAGTAATATGTTTATTAATCAGCTTAAGAGTTCTTGCTCAGGATGTCAGTGGAGTTGTTGTATGCTACCGGTGGGATTAGCCTTGCTTGTTCTGCCAGCAGTTGCTCCACCGTAGCGTCACTTATATGTTAATAATGACCTAAAACCTGTCGGACCTGCCCCGCTATGCGCACAGTAACTTATAATAGTCATATTCCACTCCCGCAGTCACCATCTATGCACATATTCAGGATGTGCACTCACACTTATTTATGTTCAATCAAATGATATGCTAGTACTGAGAGAAAAATTGCAGACTATCGCGTCATCAAGATTTGATGTAAGCATGACATGCTTTGCAGTACCGGCGTATCATTGTCTAGGTTGGTTTATAGATACGGTGCTAGCCGCATTCTCTCAGGGCACCTCCCTGGCGTGGCTCACTGCTTAACGGACCCGTTCAGCAATGCCAAAATGGCGTTACTTTCCACCGGCAATGTGTACACTACCGAGGGACTTCCTAGGCGTTTCTAACAACGCTCTTATCTAACGCGGCAAAGAAGAAAAGCACGAATGCTTGCGCAACACTCCCAGAGGAGCAGTCACGGATGCATGCGAGGTGCCCGATTCCACTGTCCAAGTTTTAACAGGAATGCGGAAAGGTCATCTCTGCAACTGCGGGGTCGTGCACTTGTACTGGGCACAGGCCATATCGCGATGCTGTTCAGTATCAATTGCATGTTCCTGGCTATCCACAACACGATGATCATTGCAGACCTCCGAGCAATCGTCACAAGACATGCGCAGTAACGTGCGTACG
Source organism: Amblyomma americanum (assembly GCF_052857255.1). Lineage (NCBI taxonomy): Eukaryota > Metazoa > Arthropoda > Arachnida > Ixodida > Ixodidae > Amblyomma > Amblyomma americanum. The sequence goes on from NC_135497.1 coordinate 104,132,221, forward strand.
GATGTATTAACTTCAACGCAAGCGTTAGTTGCATCCGGTTCTACTGGCTGACATTGGTGATCGGCAGATCTAGTGTGACCAGTTTCATCACTGGAAAACAGAAAGTGACCAGACGTGTCAATTTAGGCGGGACATGTCCTTGTTCTGCAGGTCTGGTCC